>NW_028241936.1:0-37056 GCF_964263255.1 Lissotriton vulgaris | reverse complement strand
TCTTCACCATGGTTTTCTCACTCTACTTAACGATGCAAAGCACTACTTAATTATGAACATAGCTCTGTGTTACATCAGGATCTCTGTTGTACTTATAAGGAAAGGGGATGTGTTATAACTAAACCCGACATTTTAGGCCACTGATCACCTTGTATGAGTGATAACGCGTGAATGGAATGGTAAGTGTGGAATGTTGGCTGCATGAGTGCTAAAGTGTGAATGGAATGGTAAGTGTGGAATAATGACTGCATGAGTGATGAAGTGTGAATGAAGTGGTAAGTGTGGAATGTTAGCTCTATGAGTGCTAAAGCGCAAATGGAAGGGTAAGTGTGGAATGTTGACTCTATGAGTGCTAAAGTGCAAAATGAATGGTGAGTGTGGAATGTTGGCTCAATGAGTACTAATCTGCGAATGGTATGGTAAGTGTTGAATGTTGGCTCTATGAGTGCTAAATTGTGAATGGAATGGTAAGTGTGGAATATTGGCTGCATGTGTGATGAAGCGTAAATGGAATGGTAAGTGCGGAATGTTTGCTGCATGAGTGATAAAGTGTGAATGTAGAGGGTAAGTGTGGCAAGTTGGCAGCATGAGGGATAAGGCATGAATGGAATGATAAGTGTAGAATACATTGTGAGGAACGGTAAGTGTGGAATATTGCGATACAAAAGGGGATGATTTGAGCAAATCAAACATTCACCCCCAGTCAACTGATCTGGGTTTAATCCATCACCATTCTTTAGCTCACTCAGCAACCTCAGTTTAGACATGGCCATATGCAAATCAGTCTGACCCTGTGCCTCATGGGAACAGTCCAGCCCAAACTGCGAAGCCATGTCTTCCCTGGACCGGAAACAAGCATCCTGGGACCGGTTTCGGATTCATAATCCTCATCAGCCAGGCTATCTTGAATCCAGTGGCCAAGTGAGCAAGGGACTCACGTCTGAGCATACCCTGCCAACTTACGGCGAACAAAGCGATACAAAAGGGGATGATGGATGGGGCGTTTGAGCAAATCAAACATTCACCCCCAGTCAACTGATCTGGGTATAATCCATCACCATTCTTTAGATCACTCAGCCACCCCAGTTCAGACATGGCCATATGCAAATCAGTCTGACCCTGTGCCTCATGGGAACAGTCCAGCCCGAACTGCCAAGCCATGTCTTCCCTGGACCGGAAACAAGCATCCTGGGACCGGTTTCGGATTCATAATCCTCATCAGCCAGGCTATCTTGAATCGAGTGGCCAAGTGAGCAAGGGACTCACGTCTGAGCATACCCTGCCAACTTAGGGCGAACAAAGCGATACAAAAGGGGATGATAGACGGGGCGTTTGAGCAAATCAAACACTCACCCCCAGCCAACTGATCAATGTTTAATCCATCACCATTCTTTAGCTCACTCAGCCACCCCAATTCAGACATGGCCATATGCAAATCAGTCTGACCCTGTGCCTCATGGGAACAGTCCAGCCCAAACTGCCAAGCCATATCTTCCCTGGACCGGAATATTGCCTGTGTGAGTCATTTGGGGTCTGAAGGCTAAACAAAGATGTCCTTGCTACTGTTGGGGTGTCCTATTTACCTATTCACATCATATATACTTTTCCCACTTGATGTGTACATGGAAATAACACAGTAAAGAAGTATCTTTCATGAACTTGTGTGTCGTGCCTCGTGACTGATACCGCTTTACAACACTTTTTCACATAAGGAAAGAATGATATGTCTGTGAGAGGCAGTGCAATTTCCAGGCCAAATCCACTGGAGGAAGCCACTTACAGATCTACCTGCAAGTTTCCCCCAAAGATAGAAAGGTTGCCACGGTGATTAGTGTTAGGTGGAGATCAAAATAACACCAACTAGGCTATCAACACTAGTTGTGTGCAGAGGTATTTCTGCATGTTTTTCTGTGGCACTACGATACCACACTACAACAAATTATCGGTGTGCGAAATCCCGCTTGGGATTGCAGGTGAGGGTATGCAACTGGTAATACCACGCTTGACAATGCAATCTGCTTTTCCAGTTACACTTTCCAGCTGCTAACAATCTGTGGAATAAGTGAACATAAAAGTGCCAGAAATGATGATAAACATCTAATAATAGATGTGATATACCAGGTATGCTTATTATTACTAACTCCAGGGCTTTAAGTGGGATTAAAAAACTGAGGGGTCTCTCAAAGGGGCGTGGCAGTGTAATTATGGGCGTGGCTTTAAAACACTTATGCTAAAAATCTGTGATTAGCATAGCGTGCCGCCCGACTTGTATTTTGCTGTTTCTGCCATTGCATCCAGGTATGTGATACAACAAGTAACATCGTACCTACAACAAGTAAGGACTATTGGCTTTGTCAATTGTTATTAGTTGCATAAGATAAATAAGCTGCAACTATGGCTTGTTACATATAATATTGAAAATGCTTACAGTTAAAGCCCTGGTGAACCTACCACAATGTTGCTGCTCTTGCGTTTCAGAAAGAGAAGTGAAATCCAGAAAGAAAATGACTCTTTAAAAGGATTTCCCTTTCCCGACAACGCTCACCTGGCATGACGTCATGTCGTAACTTCTCTGCTAGTGAGAAGTGAGCAGTGTGAGCACACGCACATCAATGTGCCTGCTCTCTCGTAACGGGTCTCTATCGGGCTGTTTTGCGCCCTGGCACTTTTTTTCTGGACTGGAGTGACAGCAACCTGCTGTCACTGCAGTCCGGGAAAAAACCCAGCGCACAAAACAGAGCCCGATAGAGACCCGTTTCGAGGCCCCTTCTCAGGGCCGGACTGGGAACCAGAACCGGCCCTGGCAAAGTGCTCGGCCGGCCCCTCCGCTCTGTGACAGGGCCGGTTTTCGGCCGTTTTTGTTACAGGGCCGTTTTTGCAGCATAACGGCCCTGTAACAAAAACGGCCCCAGGGGCCCAAAACCGGCCCCCAACCATGCGGCCCACCGGGGAATTGCCCGGTGCCCTCAACGGCCAGTCCGGGCCTGCCCCTTCTAAAAAACTGCCGGTGCTCAGACCCCTGGAGACCCGGCCCACTGAAAGCCCTGACTAACATCGGGCGGAGACCTCCGCTCCGCCCGCGGAGTGTGCGGAGATTTACCTTCTCCGCGTTCCGCAGAGAACGCGTAGAAGGCAAATCTCTGCACACTCCGCTGTAGAGCGGAGTTGGCCAGCCCCGCCTCCACCCCCACTATTACAAGTATGTAAACATGAATTAAAAATACATGAAAACCGCTCACCTCTGTAATGCGGCATCCCCGGGCTGCAGTCCTCCTCTTCCTCGCCGTATCTGTAATCCTGGTGAAAACTGCGCATGCGTGCATGCCCGCCCATCTTTTTGTCTCATTGTGGATAGGCACAGTATAAATCACATAAAGTAAACAGACAGATAAAGAAGCTTCCTCCTGTGTGCAAGCTAATAGTTCATTACTGGAAAGACATCATGTAGTTAACATTAGACATGATGGTGATCCATGTATGTCATTGTTTCCCTTTTGCTTTCGGTCTTATATTAACATTATAGTTGACGATTAGACAATGTGTGTGTGTGGTGGGCGCATTGTTGTTGTGCTCAGTGATTCTTTTTCTATTTCTGGTATTTTATGGACACAAGAATAAAAGTTGGTGTCTGTTATGTCATGGCTTCTATGCGGTAGGTTGAAAATAGTGAGTGTGTATTCTCTTGTGATAATTGTCCTTTGGTCAATTGTATTAACTGTACTAGAGGAGAAGTGATGATACTTGTGCACTTGTTTCCCTGCATGCGTTGACAAGCTCTTTTCTTGGATTCAGTGTTTTCTTATCAATTTGATGTAAGGTGGTGAGTGCACACTAACAAATATATTCATAATAAATTCAGGTGTTTATTAATGGCAGATCACGAAATGCAGATGATAACCTTTGGATTGGATATTCAGACAATCAAAAGGAAGGCCAGTGGCTGTGGGAGGATGGCTCGCCTAACACCCTAAGGTGAGTTATTCCTTATATATTCAATGGCACTTTATTAATAGCTGATGTAATTGTTGGTAACCGTTTGAGGGGTTATGAAACCCCACTCAAGCAATAACCATCTTGTCAGGGTGAAGTCACAAGCAAACCCTAAATTAACCTGTGCTCAGCCCTCTGGTAGCATGGTACTGAGCACTCATGCTTATCTCAGAGGAAATGTGTAGAGTATGTATGCAGCAGTTCACACAATAATAAAGTGGAACACAACACAAGAAAAATTATAGACCAATTTAGAAAAATAGTGTACAATTTAATAAATAATATAAGACTAAAATGAAAAAAAACCAAACAGTAGAACCGGAGAAATGCAATTTTACAGATTTAAGTGAAAATATTGCCAAAAACAGATAGTGCCAACTGTGGTTATCTGGTCGTGCCTAAGCCGGGAAAAAGTCAGAATTTCAGGCTGACCAGGATGGAGTGCAGGTCAGCTAAAGGGACCTAGTTAGGCCTGCTGAACAAGGTCCCTTAAATCCATCATCATTCCTCACTTCTCGTTCCTACTTGTCATCCATCATTCGTCACTTCTGATCACTCCTTCGCCACGTCTCATCCATCATCTTTAATTCTTATTCTTTATTCATCGTACATCACCTATCATTCTTCATGCTTATATAGTATCGCTCGATTTTGCTCATCATATTGCATTAGTCATTTTTATTTCTTTCCCTGCGACCCTCATTCTTTTTCCTAATCCGGCGTACAGGTGTAGATTTATGACCCGTGCCATGTAGGCTCCTCTCCATTCCCAAACCCATTAGAGCTCTGAATACAGGACAATGGAAACAGAAGAGTATTTACCTAAATAAAATAAAATGTGGTAGAGCCCAGGATTGACCAGACACAAACATAGCTGCATTTCCTCTCCTCTGCCCTCCTCCTGCACGTGCAGAGGAGTAACCCCAGGCGTCGTACTCTGCTCAGCCAGCAGAGTTTGCAGAGTTTTTCCAATGACTCCTTGGCGGGGCAGAGTACGAGGTCAGCCACCTTAAACAAAATTTTTTAAAAACCACGGGGCATATTATCAAGAGGGTTTATCTCCGCTTTTTTGGCTTTAAAAGCGAAGAAAGCGGAGATAAAATTATCTCCCTATTACCTAGCTGTCGCTAACACCAGTTAGCGACAGCTAGTGGGAGATAGCGACCATCTTGGGCCCCACTTTGCATGTCAGTGATATTTATCACTAATGACATGCAAAGTGGGCGTGCCAAGATGTTAGCGACTGGAAACAGTCGCTAACATCGCTATCTCCTATTACCAACTTTTGGAGATATTTGCGCTAAGCGCCAATATCTCCAAAAGCTAACACCTGCCCTGAGCAGTTCTTAGCCATGTTATCCAATGGGAGGTGGATAACATGGCTAAGAGCATTAGCTCGGTAATGCATGAATATCGCTGACTTTTCAGCGATATTCATGCATTGCGGCCGATTTTTATCGCATTTGCGATAAACCTTGGTAATACCAAGGTTTATTTGCGATAAAAATCGCCGCAGCTCAGCGGTAAATTTTTGTCTCTAACCAAGCAATAGTGATAATTATCGCTATTGCTTGGTAATATGCCCCCACTTACCTTCTCTTCTGCCTGCGCTCCTCCTCGCCGCGGTGTCTCCCTTCTTCCGGTGTCCTCCTCCTCGCTGTTTCGGACCAGGGAAGACATGGCTTGGCTGTTCAGGCTGAACTGTTCCCATGAGGCACAAGGTCAAGTCTGATTTGCAAATAGATGTGCCTTAACTGGGGTGGCGAAGTGAGCTAAAGAACGATGATGGATTCAACCCAGATCTGTGACTGGGGGCGAATGTCTGAAAAGTTTCAGCGCTCCGTCCATCATCTCCTTGTGTTTGCTTTGTTCGCCCTAAGTTGGCAGGGTATGCCCTGATGTGGGTACCTTGCTCACTTTGCCACTGGATTCAAGCTAACCTGGATGATGATGGTTGGTAGCCCAAAACCAGTCCCAGGATGCTTGTTTCCGGTCCAGGGAAGGCATGGCTTGGCAGTTCGGGCTGGACTGTTCCCATGAGGCACAGGGTCAAGACTGATTTGCGTATAGCTATGTCTGAACTGGGGTGGCGAAGTGAGCTAAAGAACGATGATGGATTGAACCCAGATCTGTGACTTGGGGTGAATGTCTGAAAAGTTTCAGCGATCAGGCCATCATCTCTTTGTGTTTGACAAGTTAACTAATCATCATTTTATTACTCCTCCCACTTCCTTAAAAACTTGTTTTAAAAACACTCAAACACTTCCTGCACTCATTACTTGTCACCCACATGACCTGTGGGTGCCTGAATCCGTTAGATTAACGATCAGTCCTCATCACATGAAAGTGTGCTAGGGAGGAAGAGGGCACTGTGCTGATGTGCCAGTTGGAATGGAAGTGCTAACATATATAATGGTACAATCCTCAAAGTGTAACTCTCTTCAACGACACCTGATTAATATGCCAATCAGCGGGTGTCTTCCTGTAAGCCACCACATAGATGGGTAAGGGGTCTAGGGTTTAATTATTTTCATACGAGAAGCGCCAGTGCAGCAGGGGACCAAAAATAATAAAAATGAAGATGGTCCAACATTTGCTTGTTCAGCATTTATGAAAAAGAAATAGCCAACATTTAGTGGACTATCTTTGGGCAGCGCTGGTGGTGGGATGCCAGAAGTTGATATGTCAGGTACATAATCTATACCTTATCTAAGACAACTGACATGCACGCCATCAAGAACAATTATCGCAAAGGTTTTACTCATGATGAAAAGGCAGGAAGTGAAGCAACAATTCATGAGTGTGGAGAAGCAGGGGTAAAGGAGTACAACACAGAAAACCAAAATGAAATAATGTGTTATGCAACTTTTCCTCATGGTCACACATTCAGGTGTAAAGAGAGCTACACTGCAAATCCAGTGTGGCTAAGTTTTTAAGATGTCCCAAGAAAGTCCATATTATCTTAAAAGGTACTCTTAAAAATGCAAGCCCGACAGTTCCATGGGGATGCAGTCAACAACAAAGAGATATGTTTTTCTGCAGTGGATGAAGATTGAGAAGGGCCGTGGGTGCAGGAAAATGAGGAACGTGCAAGTGTTATGTCCTGAATGAACACTAGTAATAATAGACAATTATGATACCTAACTACCATAGAGTATTACGGGTAAATAGGCCATTTACTACACAATCTTCTACAGGCTAACTGTTGACCACGTAATTTCCATATTTTAAAAGGGTTATGGTGTATTGTGGTATTTACAAAGGTGTGTATAGTTTGGTCTGAGAACTTTGACCGGTAAACAAGAGCAGAAAGGAAATCCATGGACAAAATTGGTAAGAGAACAACCCAAGCAAAACAGTTAGGAAAAAAGACTTCAAGCTCCAAACCAAATTTTATTAAAAAATAAACAAGACTTTTATTTCCTTTCTCTTTCCACACATCGGCAATACCCAGATCCTTAATACACAGGCCTACCCATTCTCTCATTTTCTGAAGGTTGGGGAGGTGTTTTGCTGGGTGGCGATCTACCTTAAGGTTTAGTAAGAAGTTGAAGTCTCCACCCAATATAATTGGCGTTTGGGTTGTCAATAAATGCGAATAAAGCTTTTGAAGCGGTACCGGGTCGTCCAGATTCAGGCCATAGTAGCTCCTTGCCCTTCAGTTAGGGTTTGGATTTCCCGCCTTTCATTGGCGTGAGAACGCCACATGCCTAGCATGTATTATGCCTACGTCCTTAAGTCTTATCTTTCTGACGTGATTTAATTTGCTCAATGAGACTTTCAACTTCTTTCGGGTCTCTCATGTTAAGCATTTTATTGTCCCACATGATTCTCAATGACGCTGGGAAGCGCATTTGAACATTAGCCTCCAGTGCCCTTAGTTGCGGCATAAGTTGGCCCAGCTCCCATTGCCTATCTTGAGTTGTTCTAGATATATCTGACCTGATTCTACAGGTCCAGTCGTCTTTGGCAAAAGATACGGCTTTAAGGCTGTCACTCAGGATCTTCTCTTTCAGAGAGTAGGTCATGAAGTTAATTAAAATTGTCCTAGGGTTTTCCTAGATTTCCCTTTCCTGAGGGGGTCTCGATGTACTCTCTGGATGTCATGAGTGAGATTGGCAGATTTGGTCCAGGGGATTTTCTCCTCTAGCAACCAGATCGTGAATCCCTTAATATCATCTCCTTCGATGCCCTCCTGGACATTTAGAATTTTAAGGTTGTTCCTTCTAGCATGATTTTCCAGGGATTCCATTCTTTCACTTATCTTGGTTTCTCTGGACTTTAACCTGGTTATTTCCTTTCAGTTCGCCTCCGTCTTCTTGCTCAGTACCTCTACCGCCTCCTCCACATGGGTCACTCTATCTATGAGAGTATTTATTTTTTGATCTAATGCCTCACAGGCTTCCTGTATCTTGGTCTGATTCCTCTCAGAGATTGCAAAGTTGACCCTCATCTCCTTCATCGTCTCCACCAGGAATATTTCGGCATGTGAGCCATTGGGTGGCCCTGGTTCTTATCTTGGATCTGGACTGCTATATTCTGCTCTATTCAGGGTGGCACTCTCTGGGGCACACTCAGGGGGTTTCCCTCCTACTCCCTATTCTTGTGTGGAGAGAATTTGATATTTGTTACTAGTCGTGAGGTCTGAGCTCCCATTCTTGGGTTTCTCTGCCATTCTTAAGTCTTTTGGATTTATGGTGTTTAACAGGGATATAGTAGATGGCTGGCGGTTGGTATCCAGAGTGGCACCGAAGCTAAGGCCCACCGGGGATTTTGGCTCGCGCAAGTCTTTCTCTATTTTATGGTTTTTCTCTTGGACTTTAAAGAAGGATGATGGATCTTAGTGATGGAGTGATTTTCTGAGTGCAGCTAAGACCAGGTGCTTTTAGATTTATACGACTTGCTCTAGATAATGGTGCTTGCGGTTGCCCTGAGGTCTGCTTCTTGTTTTGCCTTTTTGGTCTTTGGGGTGGCGGAGTTAACAGAGGTTGAATCTTTCCTTTGGGGGTGTTCGTTATTTTTATGACCGTGTCTGTCTTGAACTTGGGCTTGGGCTCATCCGCCCCCTTCCCCTGGTGGAACCTACTTCTGAGGCTGTAACCTACTGCTTCCGTAGTATCACTCCTCTCACCTCTGCATGTGATAGTAGTGGTAGTGGTGGTAGTGGTAGTGGTAGTAGTAGTAGTGGTAGTAGTGGGGGCCTTAGTGCTATCCAGGATTTACCTTAAAAAATAAAAGGCTAGGGCAGGCTTCTAGAATAGATTTCTTTCTGGTCAGTAGGTGCCTTGTGGAATGCACTAAGCAAGTCGAGCATATACCAGAACACATCTCAGTCCACTCTGCAGTGAAACTCAGTCTGATCCTAAAAACTTCCCCCTCCTCTCCGAGGTGGACAGTGGATAAAAGTATATTCCTAGACCCATCTCGCACAGACAAGTTAGCCAAAGAAACAGACCAGTTCTTCCAATTGAACAAAGTAGGCCCATCTAAACAAACTGCCTGGGATGCGTATAAAGATTTCATCAGAGGGAGTATCGTAAACCTGGCGGGACACAAAAATAATAAGAAAAAAACCTTCATTGAACAACTGAACGAGAGCTTATGAATCTAGAGGCAGAGCTTAGGAGAGTCACCACCACTAAAGAAAGTGCTGAAATAGAGGAAAAAATGAAAGGAAAAATTGCAGAATTAAGCGACTTCCTTGAAACAATAGTTAAGGACAAGTGGGAGGACAGTAAATTGTTGCAGTATGAGTACGGGGAGGGATGTGGGAGTAACCTGGCATGGAAGACAAAAACAGAACAAACACGAAACAGGATTACAAGGATACAGAAAGTTGACCAACCTGGCTACTGCCTGTAAAATTCTGAAATTAGGCAAGAATTCACAGAATCTTTCGACAAACTGTATAGGGAAGAAGTTTTTTACTCCAAAGAGCAAATACAAGCTTTCTTAGAGAGAATATCGATCCCTGCGGCCTTCCCGGAGCAAAAGGTAGAACTGAACAAAGAGATCTCCAAAAAAGAAATTATAGACGCAATAAAAAATCTAAAGAAAGGAAAAGCGGCAGGCCCAGACGCATTACTAAATTCAATTTACTTATCTTTAAGGGAAGCATTAGTATCTCCTCTTACAGATCTCTTAAACAAGGTATTCCTGGGGAAAAAAGATATCCCAAACTCCTGGAATGAAGCAATAGTGAGCATCATACTAACACCAGGAAAGGATCCAGCCAAATGCGAATCTTACAGGCCCATCTCTCTCCTAAACTCAGACTACAAGATCTTCACACAGGTGTTGGCCAAAAGATTAGGGGCAGTGGCAGGGCCCCCGATCCACACAAACCAAACAGGCTTTATTAAAGGCAGACAAATTCACAAATTATCGCACAAGCTCATTAGTGCCTTTGACATAGCAACCCATTATTCCACACCATTGGCAGTTATCACCTTCGACCCTGCAAAGGCGTTCGACAGAGTCAGTTGGCCTTTCCTGAATGCCACCCTAGACAAGTTTAATCCTGGGGACAATTTTGAGAGCGCAATAATAAATATTTATAAAAATCCTGTTGCCAAAATCCTTGTCAATGACGCTCTTACAAACAGCATACAGATTAAGAGAGGCACAAGGCAGGGGTGCCCCCTCTCCCCTCTTCTCTATAATTTGTATATAGAGCCCTTAGCATGTCTTCTGAGGGAGGAGGAGGGGATTACATCATTTAAATAACAGGATTGGGTAAAAAAAGTCGCCTAGTATGCGGATGACTTAAGGATTTTCATTGGCAACCTAACCAACTCACTTCCAAAGGTAGAGAAGATGATAGACCAGTTTGGGGTAGTCTCTGGATATCGGGTGAACCAAACAAAATCAGAAATATTACAGTGGAATTCACTCTCAGGAAACCCTCTGGTGAAGGATAAAATAAAGTATCTGGGAATAGAATATACAAAAAACATAGAAGAGATTGCGAGCATAAACTTTGCAAGGATTCATAAAGAGGCAAGGACACTTCTTAAGGCCTGGGCAGGTTTACAATTATCCTTCTTAGGGAAGTCTAACTTAATCAAAATGAATATATTTCCAACATTTACATATCGATTTAGTTCTATCCCATTAGATTTTAAGACAGAGCAGATAAAGAAGATGCAAGGGGAGCTATCTAGCTTCATCTGGGCAGCCAAGGTGGTAAGAATAGGCTGGAAAAAACTAAGAAGAAACAAGGCCCAGGGAGGTATTGCCAGACCGGATATTCTCGAGTACGGCAGAGCCTTCCAGTTTAAAAGCATAAGGAAACTCCTAGGTAAAAGGGAAGCATGGCCAGAATACTTGAAAGCTCTAATCGGCCCTGACGGGGATCATTACCTCTACAAATTTGGACATCCCAAGTACTACAAAAAGATAAAACTAAAGACTCTGAAGTCAGCAGCAAAAAACTGGTATGAAATAAGGTTGACTTTAAAAATCTCCTACTACAGCAAGTACGCACCAATCTGGGACTCCCTTGGAACCCCAGATTGCCTGAAAGACAATATGGTGTACCCCTTGAGGGATTAAATATATCAACTACTGGGGCCAGATGATAGTAAATAACAGTATCATAGAATGGGAGATCCTGAACTAATGAACACAGGGCTCGCTAGCCAGATTCAAGTACTATCAACTAAATAGTTGGATAAAAGGCATAAAGGAAAATTTGAATGGGGACGACAATATCGAACAAAAGCTAGCAAACACCAAATTTAAAAAAAAGGAAATTTCAACCTGGTACCGGGCTCTCATAAGACCTGGCGAAACAGAATACTCAGCCCCACACGACATCTGGGGAAAAGACATGCCAGGGCTAGACATTTCACATTACTGGCAAACCTCAATGGAAATTTCTGGTTGTGTAATAAAATCAGCCCCGTTAAGGAAAAATCATCTCTTCAAGGTGCATAGAGCGTATTGGACCCCAAAAAGAGTATCAAAGTTCAACAGCAACAACGCAAAAAAGTGTCCTAAATGCTGGAATGAAAAGGTGGATGATCTACACATGTTCTGGGACTGCACCCATTTGGAGGAATTTTGGGAACAGATTGGTAAGACCATCTCAGATGTATTAGGACGCCCCATAGAGGTAAGCATGGAAATGGTTATCTTTGGGATTTACAATAACATAGAACTTCCTAAAATGACTAAGGACCAGGAAAACATCCCTCTCTTACTAACAGTATTAGCTAGAAGGGAAATATGTATCAACTGGGTAAAACCTTAACCACCACTACACAGTGAATGGCTAAACTCCATACTAAGGTTTTATAAACTAGATAAGCAGGGGAAGGATAGTAAGAAAAGTAAATTCTGGAACATTTGGGAAAGATACATCCACTTGAACGTCAGGGCGTCCAATGATTAAGGCAAAGGTAACTACGATTTCAAGCTGTGCCTTGAATTGAGTAGTCAGAATGACTAGCTCTGCCCCCCCCCCCCAAAAAAAATTGTGTGCCTGAGGATGGAAAAAAGGGGGCCCCAGAGGACAAGGCTAGCTCCTCCTATACGAGCCATCGTATGGATATAGGGTATTTGGGATAGATCGGAAAAGGGGCCTCTGACTCCTCCAAACTTCAAAATATATTGCTTAATGAGGACAAAAAGAAAAATAAATAAACAAGACTTCAAAAAAACGAAATGAATAAAAATGGTAAGGATATTCACAGGATTAACGTGTATAACACAACTAATTTAATGAATGCCTGGGTGATAATTCGAAAATGATAAACCATCAAGAGGACAATTAATTTTCACTAAGGTGCAGCAGTGTATTGAAATGTTTTATTGAAATACAACCAACCTGTCAGAAATCTGTTTAAAAAAGCCTGAAAGGGTGGGTCACTGTCACACTTACCTTCATGTGATTTCCTCATGCACCTTTGATGTAGACATTGTAGATGAATTCTAAAACATATTACAAGTTGTAGCATTCTTCAGCATGAGCTCCGCCATGCTCTGTCTTGGTGATAAATTGGTTATGTCACAGACGTCAGTGCTGATTTACCAGCCCGAGTATCAGCAGAGAATTCTTCCAGGTCAGTACGACGTCCTGAGCTTCATCTATTCGTGTACACTCAAATTTGGATGTCTTCAGGGCTAGACAGCAGCAGTCTACTTGGTGCAGTATTACCTGTGGTAGGTTCTTCCCCTTGAGTTCAGGAAATTTGCAGCATTGTTCTTGGATGGAGCTAGTTTGGATTCAGCCTTGATGTTTCTGCCAATCTTCTCCATTGTTTGGGGACTAGCATCGTCTGGTCACTTACTGGTTCCACAGTTCATGCTAGCTTAACTTTCTGTACCTAGGATAATGATAGGCCAAGGTTCCCGGTAGCTCCGGCTCAAACAACCAATGTGCAGATAGACCTACATTTGGGGCAATAATAACTCTGCTGTCAAAAAGATGCCCAGAAAGGGTCTAGACCTCACTGCCTTCCTTTTAGATGCAAGCCACTGCATCCTCTTCAGCCTGCAGACAAAGGTCCATCTGCTTCCATACTCGACTCACACAGTCAGTGCATGCAGTCCAGCATGTCATGCTATTAACATCAGCATCAGGAAGAATCTAATCAAAACTTAATTTCTCTGTCTATTGACAGGGCACTGGTTATCCACCCATTAGGGTCTAGGCAACACCTAATGAGGAGGACAAGCAAAGATTAGATCCCATAGAGGTCTTGCCAGAGATGGCACCTATAAAATAACTTTTTGGGAGAGATTGCTGTAACATAGTTTGTCGTTCCTGTTTTCATGGTTCACTGCACACATTACCCCCACAAAGCCCTACAAGTGCTTCATTGCAAAGGCAGCACCTTGCTGACAACATGCCCAAGTCCTTCTACATTGGTCATTACGTTCCATTGTCATTAACTGGGATTCCTTCGCAGCCATCCTCGAGCAACCAATGTTCGGACACCCAAGCTCTCATTCTTTCCTACTGCCATCATCTGCTTCTTAGCACCTCAAGCCATCTCTGTGGTCCACTATTCAGGTGGGACGTACAAATGGCCTGTCTTTACCTTGAAGTGTATGGTGACAGTCTACATTCTTCTTAGTTGGCTAATCTTTTTCTTTTTTCATGGAGGAAATACATCTGAGCTCTTTAGTATTGTCCTATGCTGAGTAGTTTGGTACTCATCACTGTTCTTGCAAATGGTACTGCACACAACAAGGGCTGTCTTTTGTGTTAGTGGCATGCTCACCAACAATCATCCACTTTTAAGAGGTGTGCGAGGGAGGGTGGAAGTACATATGCCTCATGAAGCCCTAAGACAGAGCGTTTCTACTCACCTGATCTCCAGTCCCCTCCACCACCCTTAGCTACTGACTGCTGAGAGAACAGTGAGCAGGAAAGTCATGCTTACTTCTCAAGTTCTCATAAAACTATAGAATTCCACTCTAGGGATAATGCGGTCATGGGTGCTGTAAAGCTCTATACTACCTCTTCCTGCAAATCCGAGAATAAGAAAATTCAAAGGGACAAAATGAAGCTGAAATCTAAGCAAGTTGTATATTATTTCATTACTATTGCCCTTTTTCTATACTCAGAATCCATATTGTGTAACTTGTGTTAACTGTATTTGTCAATTGTTTCACCATAAAGATCTCTCCGGATGTTCAACACTCAACACCTCTTTTTGATTTGAAGATTAGGATTTAAATTCCTCCAAGAGCAACTCTTAAGTGTTTCCCATCCCAATAAACTGATACAATTAAATTTGGGTAACATCAATATCTGTCCTTTCGACTCTTAGAAACATCTTAGCTGTGATATTAAGCACTCTTTAAAAAAACAAGTGATTACTATTTTGTGAAAAACTTTTGGGCCATGCAACCAAGCTCTGGAATTCACTTCCTCCCTTCCTCAGAGCTATGACTGATTTGTTGAAGTTTAGGAAGGCTCTCAAACCTGGCTCAAACCTGGCTTTTGCCAAAGTAATTGGTACAGACGCGTCCCTTTTCTTGGAGCTCTGATTCTGTCTTTTCCTATGGTCCTTCCCTCTCTTCCTCATGTATCACCCTTATTTACGGCCAGCGGCAGGATACCAGTCGGGACAGACCACTTTATAAAAATTATAAATAAATAAGGCGAATTGCTAAGTATTGGTACAACAAGACCTGATTTATTGTTAATCTATTGCTTTCATAATAGTAAAACATGCAATGCAATCTTATTAATGAATAATGACATTACATTTATTGTTACTCTCTCATTTTTTTTCTAAACAGTTTTTGGAAACGTCGAGAGCCAGATAACTATCGAGGTGTAGAAAACTGTGCCACAACAGCGCAGACGGGAAGTCTTTTATCGTGGAATGATGATAACTGTATGAGAAGATTAAGATACATATGTGAAAAGGATGCAGACCAGGTGCTCTTCAATAGCACCGGTGTATTTTCCTAAACATCTGCAACTAGTATCCACTCTCTCTGGCAATGGCTTGACTAAGTCTGCCTTCTCGACTATTCATAGACATGCCTACATCCTATGCTTTTATGTGACGTCATCAGTGCAGAAGACAATCACTATAAAGATCTCTGGAAAGAAATATGGATGCACCTAAAATGATCCCGCTCTAGAGTTCACTCTCACTGGAGTTCATTACGGTTGCACTAGGAGTAAGAGAATGTATTGGATGACTTGGACGAGAAACACTTTGGACCCTAATGACAATTGCCATTCAGATAATGACTTCTAACTAGAACAAATATGGATGTAATGTATGCCAAAAGATGGAACCGCGTCTGAAGTACTCAGGTTGGAAATTGCCTATTGGGAAGATCAGCGAATGTGCTTGATGCAATGATCTATGTCCCTCCTCTAAATACCCTTCTGCATATTGGATTATGACAGACTTGTGGTTGGATGTCTGTGGAAACAGAAAAACCTCCAGAAGATAAAACATGTTGATAGTTTACGTTTCAGGTATCCCCTCAATCCTCCCATATCTTACAAGATCCTACAATCATGTACTTCTGAAAGGGTGAAAGCCCGCCTCTTTCAGCAGTAGCTAGTCTATGTGTAGCCCTCATGAACCCTCTCAGGAAACATTGAGTCAGACATTGACTCCCGTATATACAATGGGCTCTGGGCCTTCTCTTCCTGTACTTGGTCTAGGACATGGCAAAATTGATTTTTGGGCTGGTGGACTAGAATATAGAGC
Source organism: Lissotriton vulgaris (assembly GCF_964263255.1). Lineage (NCBI taxonomy): Eukaryota > Metazoa > Chordata > Amphibia > Caudata > Salamandridae > Lissotriton > Lissotriton vulgaris. Next base: position 20,875 of record NW_028241936.1, on the reverse strand, counting down.
CACATGTGTGCATGTAGAATCTTTAGTTTAATTCTGAAATAGGATGAGGTATCCGGGGAACGATGAACTTAAAAAAAAAGACAAGAGTTGAGATTGGATAACAGAATCCTGGTTTTTGTAGCGTGGTAGATTGAAAATCCTTGTAGGTTCCAGTGTTAGTTGCTGTCTTTCTTAAATAATCACTGTTGCAGGGATTCTGCACATATACAGAACTTTGCGCAGAAAAACAGGACCTTGGTGTGTAGGGGCTGAGCCTTCCTACCGCCTCAGTACTCAAACTCCCAAAACCGACTAGCTAGAGTGTCTCCTTCCTTTTCCTACATAATCATGAAGCTACAAATGATTAGACAACCCAGAACACAACACTCCCGACTCTCTCAGGTATCGCGGTAGCAAGACAGACCCTTTCGCTCAGTCACTCGTACCTGTCCAGTGTTAGTTGCAGTCTTTCTTAAATAATCACTTTTAGATTGCCAATTCACTGTGTGGCGATAGATGCAAGCCTTTGGTAGTCGTAGTAGCCATTCAGAAGCATTGGAAGATTTCGGAGCTCTTAGTCAGTTCTCATGTCGATTTTAAACATGGGAGGTTTAGAACTGCAGACGCCTGCATCATTGAGCACTAGTTTGGAGAGGTGTCAGGAAGCAGCCACGTCTACAAATGAAGAGCGCTGGTTTCCTCAGGTAATTTAAACAAAATGTTAACTAATGAAAATGTGGCAAAATTAAATAAAAGCAGAAGTCCTTCATTTACACTATAGTGAATTGATTTTTTTAAAGAAAATATAATTTAGGTTAATAGTAAGAGAATTGGTTAAAGAATATCTAGTGCACAAAATAATAAAATTAATCCAGATCCAGTATGAAACTGCAATTTGAACAGCTATAGAGAACAATACTACACGATATTGACGCTCCCAGTCAAAAGGAGTATAACTCTCTCTAAGGCTTTGAGGGTAAAGGTAAATAACAATAGTTATATAACCAGCATTGAAATTGGTCCTTCTTATTATTATTCTTCAAGGTAAGGAAGGTTCAGCCAATCAAACAAACAAAAGATCACCTGAAGAAAGCCAATATCTAGGAGGAAATCAGAGAAAGTTGGAAAGGGATTCCTTGGGTACTACTCTTCCCCATTTCCCTCCCACTTATCTGTACTCTTTCCAGGCTATTGTGGTACTTTTTGTACAGTTCGCCATTAGGTTTGGAAGGGCACACAACGCTCTACCCTGCCATCTGGTATATGTAATTTTATTGCAGGGCCGGCTCTAGGCTCATGGTGGCCCTGTGCAGGGAGCGTAGGTGGGGCCCGGGCTGACTGTCCCAGGGCCGTCACGACACGTCATTGGTAGTAGGACTAAGATTGACGGCCCTGGGACCCAACCTGCTGGCTTGCTGGCTGCCAGGCTGGGCAAGTAAGTGAAACTGAAATTAAAACAACAACGCGTCGCTGCAGTCCCATTGCTTGGTGGTATGCATAATAACTGTGTCGGGCCGCCGGCTTCGGGAATTCAACCTGGCTGAGTGGTGTGTGACCCATCCCGTGCAGAAATTTGGTGGCCATAAGCTTTGAAAAAACAAATGAAAATAGCCAGTATATATTAAAAAAATCAACAGCATGGGTACATTGCTAGCTGGCAAGTGTACTTACAACAGGTGTAGAGGTCTTTTTTGTTTTAATGGACATCACAGTAATATATAAGTCTTTTGGGTACACAGAAAAGGTGCAATTGACTTTCAATTACTGTAACCTGAAGACGTAGTTTAAAACAGAAGGATTACTAAAAAGGATAAAGAATAAAAGGCTAAAATAAGGGACAAAATAAAGTGTTAGGCAAACATCCCTCGCACCAAAGTGCACTTATTTTTAGGCAGATGTGGACGTGTGAAAGGTAAAATGCAGTCTCTAGCAGTACAAGCAAGTGGGCTCGTCCATGACAACATGCCTCGTGTTTTAGTGGGGGAAGCAAACAGTGAATGGCAGATTTACAGATCCCTTGGATGAAGAGGGCCGACCCAAATCCTCAATAGGTATGTATATAAGAATTTTTATTTATTTTATTTGGTAAAATGAGGCTGGGACGACAGCTAGTGGTGTCTCTACATCCAACCTAAAACCTGCAGTTAATAATAAAATACATATGATGCTGCACCAGGGCAATTCACATTTCCCCAATTCTCTCTCCATCCCTTTAATGCACATATTATAGGTTTTTGTAATGATGGTAGTAATTGGACGTTCATTTTGCTGCACTCTAATGAGGCCTGTGAGTGCTTTATAGTTTTACAAAACACCTTTAATGAACTCTCAGCCTGTTTTTCCAGGACATTCAGTAAAGGAATGTGCCCACTTCGAAATTGAACCCTGAAATATTCTCGAGTAGCTTTATTCACGAAGCTGTAATTAGAAAGTGAAAGAGTAAACATAATGTAATTATTGTGTCTGCAAACAAACTCGTGATCAATGCCATGGCGCGGGCAAATAAAAAGATCTAAATTAAAGAAAAATCTATTGAAAACTAAATGAGCCCTGCGATTACTGGAGAAGTCTGCTTCTCAATTTATCTAATACACAAAGCAGTAAAGCATAGGGATATATTTCTATAATTAAAAGAAAGGCCAATTAAAATGCATGTCTGTGATCGTGATTGTTTCACATATAGTAAAGCTATTTGTACTTTATCAGGCCAGCCTAAAAGATTTCGTTTGAACCGTTTTTGTGCACGTTCTCATTCTAGCGCAACCAACCAGGCCACAGCTTTTCTTCCCAAGAGGCCTTCTAGGTATATTTTCAACTTCGCCCATTTTAGATTCCCGGTTTTCGATGTCCAGGCCTGCGATCTCTCAAGTTGAAATGTGTGTGCGATGGGTCCGCCAGTGCCAGTGATCCTGATCCGATACTCGTCGTGGCGGCCCCTGGGGTTTGGCGGCCCTGTGCAGGTGCACACTTTGCACATGCCTAGTGCCGGCCCTGTTTATTGAATGAAACTGGGCTTTTTGTTGGACCATTTAACCCCTTGGCTGCTGGGGTAATTTTCCTGCTGTGCTGGGGGGCGGGGGGCGCGCACAGCTCAGCTCGTCATGAGCTACAGTGCTCCTGTGCTCATGACGAGCTGAGCTCATCACGTACACACCTGTTTCAATAGAACGTTCAGCACAGCAGGGGAATTATCCCAGCGTGCGAGCGTTCTAATGGCCATGACGAGCTCAGCTCGTCATGAGCACCGGAGCACTGTATCCCATGACGAGCGGAGATCGTCATGAGCATGCAAGCGGTTAATATGCACGTCTGTCCTTGGCCGTGGGGTGGAGCACCATTCTCGTCCAAGACTACACGTCAGTGAAGGAGTGAGAAGGCTTTGGAGGGGAACCTTTCCCTCTGCCAAGCACGCTCTTCCCAGGGGGAAAACACGCATGCAAAATAGACATTCCTTCCTACTAAAGGATTAAAATTGAAGCTGTCATATCGCACAAGGGGACTAAGCCTACTCAAGGAAAAGAATTTACTAACTCCTTATGGACTGTAACTACCAGCATCCTGCTTGGTGTCTAGAGCATGCCACGCCAATTGGGCGAGGTTTCAATCAATAAAATGACGAATGAATAAAGGAGTGAGTCTTCATTGCCCCTTGCGCAGCAGTCCATGATTAAAGGTTGTACCTGCCTTGAAACGCGTCGGACGTGGAAAATTTAAATGGAAGCCTTGAATATGTGCATCTGCGAGGCACATATACTGGATGGCAGGGGAGAGCGTTGTGTGCCCTTCCAAAGCTCAAGGGCTTTTGTTGGACCATATATATATATATATATATATATATATATATATATATATATATATATATATATATATATATATATATATATATATATATATATATATATATATATATATATATGTATATATATATAATTTTTTTTTCCAACAAAGTGCCCAAAGCAACGAGAGGGCACTCGACTGTGCTCTGCCATCCGGCATCAAAATGCAGCCTGTCTCATAGCTCCAACTTCTTTAATCCTGCAGACGCGTTTCAAGGCCATAAGCCTCTTCTTCATTGGCTTCCAAAAAACACAGTGAATCTCGCATTCCAACCATTTCCGGCTTAATTGATTTGCATGCTCGCCCCCAGTGGGCGTGTGCTAAAGAGCAATCTTAATTGGTGCATGATGGACATTGAAGTTCCCAATGCGAGCATAAGTATAACCTTTGAGTAAGTTCAGTGTGTTTTTCTTTTAAAAGCATTCTTTCAATCCTATAGTAGGAGTCGGAACAAAGCTACAGGCTAATTAGCATATAGAGCACCGTGCTTTCATGGTCTTTGAAAAGTTCAAAACCGGAGCCTCTTCTTCATGGACTGCAAAAAAACACAGTGAATCTCGCATTTCAACCATTTCCGGCTTAATTTATTTGCATGCTCGCCCCCAGTGGGCATGTGCTAAAGAGCAATCTTAATTAGTGCATGATGGACATTGAAGTTCCCAATGCGAGCATAAGTATAACCTTTGAGTAAGTCAGGGCCCAACCACTATGCCCATTTTACCACCTATACAGCAACTGAGCTGCAAAACGTACAAGGTAACTGCCCATTAGCACAAGTACCAGGGCGTCTGCTAGTAAACTAGGGATCCTGTACCTTAGAGACTCCTTCTCCGAGCTCCCTACCCGGCCTACCGTGCCGAGTTCTCTCATCACCTGCAAGGACCCTCCGGAATCTACCAGCCCTGAGGCCCTGGCAGAGGGGACCCTTGCAATCACCTACCTAAATACCCACTCTATGGTGAGGCACCAACTCGAAATCTTTCAATTACTTGATTCTGACAAACCAGATATACTCCTCCTGTCAGAAACCTGACTCACTGCCGAATCTACCCCCGACATCCTCGCAGCAATACCAACAGGCTATTAAATACTCCAGGCAATAGGTCGTCGGGCAAGTCCGGGGGCGGGATGGCAACCTTTATTCAACAGAAACATAAGTTTACTGCTCTAGGGATTACTGGCATACCCCCGGTTGACAACCTTATTTTAAAATTTGAGTCCCCCAAGTCCCCCTTTATCTGTGCCCTCTTCTACCGACCTCCCCACCACTTGCCCTTATTTCCTCAACTACTAGGCGAATAAATTTCCCAATTAGTCATCAACCACGCCAGGATCATTATCCTCGGAGACTTCAATTACTGGCCCACCGACACACATGAGAGTGCCAGCTCCGTAGAGTTCATGGATCTCCTATCAGGCATGAATTGCATCCAACAAGTATATAAGGCCACCCACACTAAGGGGCACCTCTTGGATCAGGTCTGGACCTCCAACCTAGAAATAACATCACCACTAGTTCCCCATGCACAAGGTCAGACCATCACCTCATTAAATTCACCATGGCCTGTAACCCTCCTATTTAACCTCCCCTGGCGAGAAATCTCCTGGCCCGAAGCTGGAAGCGGGCCAATATTGGCAACTTCTGCACTCTATTAAAAGCCACATCATCTACTGAACAAGGCTCCCTATGTAATCAGGCACTAAACCTCGATCAATGGCTTGAAGCAGCCAGCAACAAGGTTACCCCCTTTAAGAGAGCCAAACTTAAACGCCCCCATGATGCTCAACGCGGGTTCTCAGATGACCTGAAAAGGAAAAAACTGGCACTCAGGCAAGCCGAGCGCCACTGGAGACGAGACTATGCCCCAGGGGAAAAACCATCTATGTAACCCTGCTGAAAAATTATAAAGGTTCTATTCTCCAGACCAAGGCAACCTACTTCTCTTCGAAAATCATGAACTTATACACTAAGATGCGTTTCAAGGCCATAAGCCTCTTCTTCATGGGCTGCCAAAAAACACAGTGAATCTCGCATTTCAACCATGTCTGCCCACTGGGGGCGAGCATGCAAATAAATTAAGCCGGAAATGGTTGAAATGCTATCAGCCGTTATCAGTCAGGATAGCTTGACTCCAGTGGCGTAGTGAGCACGGGACCCACGTCTGGGCATACCCTTCCTACAACAGCATAACACACAAGATTATGAACAGAATGTTGCACTGGGATGGCTTGGTGAGCAAAATAATGATGGATTAAACCCAGATCTGTGACTAGGGGTGAATGTTTTGCCATTGTGCAACATTCCGTCCATCATCTTGTGTGTTTTTCTGTCCATTTGGGAAGGGTATACCCAGACTTGGGTCCAGTGCTCACTACGCCACTGGAGTCAAGCTATCCTGCCTGATGAAGGCTGATAGCCAGAAACCGCTCCTAGGATGCTTGATTTCGGTCCAGGGAAGACATGGCCTGGCAGTTCGTCTGGACTGTTCCCATGAGGCACAGGGTCAAGACTGATTTGCATATGGCCATGTCTGAACTGGGGTGGCTTGGTGAGCAAAATAAAGATGGATTAAACCCAGATCTGTGACTGGGGGTGAATGTTTTGCCATTGTGCAACATTCAGTCCATCATCTTGTGTGTTTTGGATTCCGTACTAAGGCAGTGTGGTGGACCAGGCCTTTAGATTTCTGTTCTTGAAGTAGAAGACAGTGGACCTCAGCAGGGGAAGCCTCTATATGGCTATCCTCGATCAAAGGTGTGCCTTTGACATGGTCCCAAGAGAAAAACCTTGGTCCGACTTGAGAGAGTTGGGTCTTCTACTTCCTTTATTGGATATGGTATTGCCGGGTAAGGGAGTTACAGGTATCATAACACGCCTACAAAGAGATAATTTTGCTCAGGTGAGATGGGGCCCAAATGATGAAACAACTGAGAAGTTGAGTGTGGCCAAGGGTGTTAGGCAAGAAGGTGTACTTGCTCCAACCTTATTTCTCCTCTATATTAACTGGTGCATGGACTTTTTTCTGAATTGTGCTAATGACCTGCTTAGCCCTGGGGGGCATCAAAACCCCAGTTTTATTATTTGCTGATGACAGCTTGTTGGCTTCCCAAACCCCAAAAGGGTTAGAAGCCCTACTGAAAAGATGTAAGATGTTCTGAGCAAGGGTTAGCTATAAACACTTCTAAACCCAATTTCATGGCACTTCATCCTCACAGGCATTTTAGAGGGGACATAAGGATGGATAGCGTAGCCAGTGAGAGAGTCTCGGATTTCGATTATCTGGGCATCCGCTTGTCCAACAGTAATTCTTGGGCAAGACAGATCAGGAAGAGCTTTTCTTTTGTTAACCCACAGAGCAGCAGCTACATTTAAATTTGCAAGTAACACCTCTATACGCCCTATATCTCTCCTTGAAATATGGAGAGCCCAAGTAGTGGCTGGTGCTACTTATGACCTGGAAATATGGGGCTACTGCAACGCTGACTCCTTAGGAGTTGCCAAAAAGACATTTTTAAGAGCAGACTTAAAACTGCCTTAGAGCACTTCCTTGGGTTTTAAGTATGACGTGGCCATGTTCTCATTACTTCCAAGGTCAAACTGAAACCTGTTTTATATTGGATAAGGGTCTGGAGTAACCCAGAGCTACTTCACTACAGGAATGGCTTGAGAGACATCTTTGGAGAAACAAACATTGCAACCACCACTCCATGGTTTAAGCATGTGCAAGAGTCTTTAAATATTGTGGGTTTGGCTGACTTCTGGATTAATCTGGCTTCTATTTCTTGCAGCTCTGTTCCCCTGCACCTCCTGTCTGCAGCTGTTGCCTACTATGCAGCATCCACAGCTGCTGTCCAATTCTGCACTCATCTGCCTCACAGTTGCTCAGAAACTTAAGACTAGCCATCCAGAGGGTGCTACATAGGCCCAGCAAGCCACTTCTTACAGCTGTATGTGTTTACTTGGTTTAAAAATTAGTGCTAAATGTAGAGGTAAAAATGTAGACATAAAAGGTAGGGTGGTCGTAACTCTCATAATTGTGTGTAGCTTAATCACACAGAATTACCTAAGAATTCTGCAAGATTGCGTGTAATTACACAAGAAGAGTAATTCTACATTTAGCACTATTTATTACCGCAAAAATGCTTCCTCCCTTCCAACATGGACTTGAGGATGCATTTCTGCACTACGAATTAGCACCAAATATATCAGAGCACCATTAGCGTGTGCGAGTGGCCAATCGCTTAATGTGCTCTTGCTGTAGGATTTTTTCTATCCAACTAAATAAGCAGGCGTAATTGCATAATTAACGATAATTTCGCATCATAGATTAACATTGAAGTACCCAAAGTTCTCTGAAAACTCAGGCATAATTGAAATTCCGCCCAAGCCTAATAAAAAGGAAGAGCTAAAAGCATTTAAAAAATAATGTATTTTCTTTTTGTGAATTTAAGCATTACAATTGATGCAATGGAAAAAACACAATTTCATAGAGCAAATCTGTCCAAAAGAGCAATCAATACATGTGTAAAGTGCTAGTGTGATGAAGATAAAGTGCTAACAATACAGCCAAAAATACAGTGCAAAAAGAGCATCAGCCATTGTAAATTACATTGATTGCAGCAACTTTAATCTTAGATCACACTTGGATCTTCATTTTAATACAAAATAATAGTGTCCATCTAAAAGAGATAAGTCCTGCATAGCAAAAAAGATGTAAAAACATGAGGGGGTGAGAGTGCCACCTAAAAATCTAAAATAAATTGTTAAAAAAAACCTGACCAGGTCGGTGCGAATCTGCAACTGGACCCTATACGTTTGACATAAGCTTCCTCCCAGATATATGTCCTAACCATCTTTTTATGCCAATGATTAATCAAAGGTATATTATCGGACTTCCAATTCTGGAAAATTAGGGACCTAGCCACTACTATAGTTATAGATAAAAAATATTGCTGGTACTTTGACAAGTGCTGGACCTCTTTTGAAGGACCAAATAACACCAATTTAAGAGTAGTGGTAAAGTGGACCGATGGTGCTAATGATTTATTAATTCTTTAAAATACATAGGACTAAAATTGATGTAGCTCACGCCACTTAAACAAACACATGATTCCAAGAAATACATAGGACTAAAATTGATGTAGATCACGCCAATTAAACAAACATGATTCCAAGACTCTATCTCTAGATCCCTGCATCTAAAACAATACTCTGAGGAAGCCGGAAACATTTTGTTCAGTCTTTTCAGCGTATAGTAGGTTAGCCATCTTGACAAAGGCTGTTCTTTTATAGTTAAACACAACAGGTGATGGGCCGAATGTGGATCAATGTCACACACTCACCCCAGTCCAAAGATCTGGGCCCAAATCCATCGTTTATTTGCACTCCACACCACCCTGGCTTAGACAATGGCGATATGCAAATCAGCTCTGACCCTGTGCCCCATGGGAACAGTCCAGTCCGAACTACAAAAGCCATGTCCTTCCCAGAACGGAATCAAGCATCCGAGGACGGACCGGTTTCGAGGTAACACCTCTCATCAGCCCGGCTAGCTTGACTCCAGTGGTGTGGAGTGCCTGGGACCCACGTCTAGGCATCCCCAGCGCACTTAGGGCGGAATATGCAAACACAACAGGTGATGGACCGAATGTGGATCAATGTCACACACTCACCCCAGTCCAAAGATCTGGGCCCAAATCCATCGTTTTTTTGCACTCCACACCACCCTGGGTTAGACAATGGCGATATGCAAATCAGCTCTGACCCTGTGCCCCATGGGAACAGTCCAGTCCGAACTACAAAAGCCATGTCCTTCCCAGAACGGAATCAAGCATCCGAGGGCCGGACCGGTTTCGAGGTAACACCTCTCATCAGCCCGGCTAGCTTGACTCCAGTGGTCTGGAGTGCCTGGGACCCACGTCTGGGCATCCCCAGCGCACTTAGGGCGGAATATGCAAACACAACAGGTGATGGACCGAATGTGGATCAATGTCACACACTCACCCCAGTCCAAAGATCTGGGCCCAAATCCATCGTTTTTTTGCACTCCGCACTTTTATAGTTGGCAGCTCACAGCACTCTATGACCTACTTCACATAAGGTCTCAGTTTCTTTTTTGCTGACACTGTACCGGTTTCTTTTAATAGTTTAGAAGAAAAATTGCTAATCACTTTCTGTTCCCCCAAATGCAATAAACAAGAATACCAATTGCAACTCCAATTAGGCCCTGAACATATAGTTGGTTTAAGATCCCAAAAGCTGAATTATTGGTCATAGCATAATTTGATTTTAAAAAGCTTGAAATTTGATTAAAGCTAAACGAACCGGGTAAAAACCTAAGGCCCAGCTGCTGGGACAGCGACTCACTAGTGATCAAGTTTGATGGATTGAAAAAAATCCCCCAAGTATTCAAAGCTTGCCTCCTACCATAGTTGCAGGGAATATGAGTGATATCTGGGAATATTATGCAGTTTAAAAAATACTTGTATACGATAAACTAGATCTGATATTGTCTTATATCCAGATTTTTTGGGTATTTTCGGGGAACGAAGAAAAACAGATAATTTAGTTGCACTCTCAACCAATATCATACTTAGCATGACATTTTCAAATTTAGATGATATCATTGGGAGCTGACCAAAAAGTTCAATCATGCTGCATGATAATGCTGCTCAAAATTTGGCAGGGTGAGCCCCCCTGAGTTGGATCTAGCTGTAAAATTGCTAGCAAAGTTCTTGGCTGTTTATTTGCTCAAATAATATTCTGAATTAATGTATGTAATTGAATAAAATAGGAGTAGGTATTTTAAAAGGAAGGTGGATAAACAAAATTAGAAATAATGGTAAAATGGACATTTTGACTAGGGATACAGACCTATTAAAGTTAAGGAAGAAGAGACCATCTGTCTAATAACCTCTCAGCTTTTTTAAGTGTGCTTTCATAGTCTGGCATAAATAATTGATCATGAAGTTTAGTCACATATAAGCCTGAATATCTAATAGGTTTAGAGACAGCCTGTTGAGGAAGAAAAGCAAGTGATACAGGGGGAGCATTTAACCGGAGAACTTCAGTCTTTGCTTTATTTCGCCTATACCCACCGATTTGTGTAAAAGCTGTTATTTCATCAAATGCGTTAAGAATATTAGATGACTCTGCTGATAAGTAAAGAATAATATCATCTGCAAATGATTTAATTTTTGGCACGGCTGCTAAAGTAGGCACTATCTGGAGATTATTACGATTTTTTATTCACTAGTGTTCTATAAAAAGCGAGAATAGAAGAGGGAACAGCGCAGTAGGGGCCAGTGGGGGGAGTGCTGTGCGGGTGTGGAGCAGGGTGGGGGGTAGTAAACTACGGCATACGGCTGAACGGAGGTAAGTAAACAAATCTATACTACTATTATAAAGAGAGAACTTGCCCCTTTTGGCCAGGTAAACTCGGGAACCACAGCACCAATCACAACACCCAATACAGCGTTGGAAAGGGCAGTTGCAGCAGAAGGACATAGGCTATGCAGACGCCCACCATATACATTTAAAATGTAAAAGAACCGTGCCAGCAAAGTAGTCCCTTGTGGGCGTGTCTGCATTGTGCTGTGGGTGTGTGCTGGGGCGTGACATTCGCTGGGGGCATTCCGCCACGATTGTTGTTTGTTCTTCCCAGGTTCTATACATTCCTGCTCCCTTTAAATAGCAATTCATTGGTGGTCCCATTCTCTTAGAACCACCCCAAGCACAGTTATGGGCAAAAATACAACTAAAAGGCCCTGCAAAGCATTAAGGGATAAGCTTAGCATAATTTTTAGCATTCATGAAAGGGTTTCAATGTTTTTGAATTTTACTCATCAGAGACATCTTAGGACGACGAGGTGAACTGCAGCTTGATGTATAATATTTTAAATGCGATTTCATTTGCCTCATCAGGGACATCTAGGGACGGTGAGGTGAACTGCAGCTTGATATATAATATTTTAAATGCTATTGCATTTGCATCATCAGGGACATCTAGGGACATGAGGTGAACTGCAGCTTGATGTGTAATATTTTAAATGCTATTGCATTTGCCTCATCAGGGACATCTAGGGACCATGAGGTGAACTGCAGCTTGATGTATAATATTTTAAATGCTATTGCATTTGCCTCTTGGGGACAACTGGGGAGAACGAGGTGAACTGCAGCTCTTTGTAGAATTATTTGGATACTATAATATTCATTTCCCACTGCTAATCTCGACCCATAATGGTTTGCAGGGGCTTGATCTCAAAATCATCACCTCTCTCACTGCTTGCTGGAAGCTAATTTCGCTTTTGTGAAATGACTATATGCATTTTAGCATGTAGAAATACTTGTTATTTTACCTTGAATATATGAGGTTTCTGTTTTAAGAATTGAAATCTAACGGAACTAAATATTGCGGATTTATTGTACCAAGTGCGCGCCAATTCCGCCCACCCCTACTTTAAATACCCCTGCACCCCATAATCATAACCCACCCTTACTCTATAAAATACCCCAACACCCTTAAACACTAACCCATCTTAACCCTATAAATATACCCTGTACCCCAAAACCCAAACCTATCCCTAAACCCTAAAAATACCCCTGCACCCCAAAACCAAAACCTAGCCCTGAACCCTATAAATACCCCTGTACCTCAACACCCAAACATACCCCTGAACTCTAAAAATACCCCTGTACCCCAAAACCCAAACCTACCCCTGAACCCTAAAATACCCCTGTACCCCAAAACCCAAACGTAGCCCATAACCTTAAAATACCCCTGTACCCCAAAACCCAAACCTACCCCATAACCCTAAAAATACCCCTGTACCCCAAAACCCAAACCTAGCCCAGAACCTTAAAATACCCCTGTATCCCAAAACCCAAACCTAGCCCTGAACCCTAAAAATACCCCTGTACCCCAAAACCCAAACCTAGCCCTGAACTCTTAAAATACCCCTGTACCCCAAAACCCAAACCTACCCCTGAACCCTAAAAATACCCCTATACCCCAAAACCCAAACCTAGCCCTGAACCCTAAAAATACCCCTGTAGCCCATAACCCAAAACTATATCTGAACCATTAAAATACCCAAACACCCCAAAACATATACCTCAGTACCCCAAAACATATACCCCTATACCCATACTTGCCATATCCAAACATTTTTAAAAAACATGCTTTTACTATTCATGCATTTACAACGAATTTCGTTGTAAATGTATGCGTGGTAAAAGCATATAAAATGTAATGCCATGCGTTATAATGGCATTGCGGAGTCATGGTACTTTCGTAATGAAAGTATGCAGAGTGATGGTATGCGGAAAGAAATTTGCGGAATAATGGGTGTTTACCCTCCCCCGTAACTACATTGGTGGCATGGCGGCCCACATCTCCAGCAACATACTCATATTTTTTCACCACCAATTGGAAAAATGCACAGGTCTCTCTCATTGATGCCCAGCACCGACATACACTTTTAGACACACCTCCCACCACAAGTTCTAGAATTGCGAACTTTAGAGATGGGGAGCTACGTTAGAATCTCGGCATTAGCTCAACATCCTGTGATTCCAGGCAAATCGCTTTGTCTGCCCGTGCCTACCACAAATCAATGTGTTCTTCTGTAATGTAAATTGTGCTCATGCCATGTTGCCGAGTTCGCGCTATATAATATTGCAAGGAAAATAAAGTAGGGAAACTCGAGTTCACACACTACTGAACGCGCACACTTAAGTGCATCAGCAGTGCACTGTGAATCGGAGCGTTTCACAGGCCTGTTACAGATAAGAAATGCTATCAAAATGAAATCCTACGAAACAATATACTACTGGCCGGCAGCAATTCAAACCCGGACAACGTCGGGACGGGCTGCTAGTAAATATATTAAACTAATGTTATTGCACCCGCTGCATTGCAAAATGCGATGCAGCACGCGCAATGAAATTCTTTTTATTTATTTATTTGTTTACTTACCTCCGTTGGGTCGTATTCCATAGTTTACTACCCCCCAGCCTGCTCCACCATCACCCCGCCCCACAGCACTCCCACCAACGGCAGCTTCTGGAACAGTGGGCATCTCTGCCTAGTCCCACACCTGATCTTAACTACGCCAGCCTCTTCTTTAGTAGAGCTAAAAGCATTGTGGATAAAATATACCTCATTGGAAAATTCAAAACTGCAGTTGCAATTTGACCAATGCATATGTGAATTGTTTAGAGATCCCTAAATGTTACTCCTTCATGGCTCTAACCTTAAAATGTTTCCCCTTACACCATGTTGCTGTTTTAAAGGGGGTGCCCCTGAACCATCTCCATCCACATTTTTTTTGCATTCTCTTCTTGCACCATTAGTTACACCTTATATTACACTAACCCTCACTCAGCCCCCCAATCTAACCTAACATTAACTTCATCCCTTGCCCAAACCCTACTCCTTACCCCAATCTTTAAACCAACCCGTACTTGAAACCTACCCATACCACCATCCCTTACTCTAAACCTAACCCTAGCTTCTACACATTATCTAAATCTAACTATAATCCTTTCCTTAATGCCATACCTGATGCAACCATTTGTTTACTACTTTTTTCCATTTTTTCACCTTTTTGGTTTGCTAATCTATTGTAAAACCATACTCATCCATTGACTCTTCAAACATCTCCCCACACTTGCAGCTATCACACTTATAAGTAGTTGTAGTTAAAACCTGACCTTAGTGGCACACCCTTAAAACCACAGCAAGCAGTGTACATGTAGAAACCACTATGCACCCCTTTCCTCCTGAAATAGAAGTTTGTTTTCTGGGTCTTACAAAAACCTGAAACAAATACATGTTAACCTCTCCAAATGTGAAATATCTTGGTGTAAATCACCACCAAATAACACTTCCTAAACAAGGAGACCTGCTTGAGAGTCTCGCAGCATGTGTAGTTTGCTGCCAGTGGTGACTTGAAAAGTGTGACAGAGCTTTGACTCCCCCGGGGACCGCCACCTCCACGTCTGGTGAAGTGAAAAAGGAACAAACTTAAACATTGTTCTTACTTAATAGCTTACAGCATTGGCTGAATGTTAAGATCCAATAAATGGTTTGGCCACATTTCTTCCTCGACAGATTGCTGAAATCACATTTTGTCATGGGGAATTTGCATAACTGAAATCCAGCCCTAGAGGGATGAAGACTTTACTTCCCCTTTCTGCAGCTGCTGCCTCCACCCCTTCAGACATACTCCTGATAGCGTGGGGTCCACGGCCGGGATGGAGCCTGAGGTCACGTATGCGGAGCTGAAGTTCCCTCCGACTGCCCCGCCGCCAAGGAAAGGACAGGCGGCCGCGGTCAGGACAGCAGGTAGGGGGCACTGCAAGCAAGCTTTCATAGGGCCTCTGCATGAGGACTTCTGTAGAGGGCCTGCCACAGAACAGCTATAAGGTCACAGCTTTAGGATTTCTATAGGGGCACTGTAGCAGATCTTGTGTGGCAGAGGTCTTCAATCTGTGGGGTGTGACCTCCAGGGGGGCCGTGGAGTCAGGGCCGGCCTTAGGCATGTGCAAGCTGTGCACCTGCACAGGGCCACCAAACCCCAGGGGGCACCACACCAATATTTATCCTTAATATAATAATCCTCTGAGGATGGATTCATATTTGAGTGGTGGCCCCTGGCAGGGATTTGGCGGCCTCCGGCTCTGTTCCACTTCCAAACACCTTCCTGAGCTCCGGGGGGAGGGGGGGGCTCCGCCCCACCCGGACCCCCTCTTCCGGGGCCCCCTACCTACGCTCCCTGCCCAGGGCCACCATGAGCCTAGAGCCGCCCCTGGTGGAGTCAGGCGAAGGGGGTGCGCGCCTTCCCCAGCCGTATTGTCGGCACACAAGTATTGCTGAATGGCAACAGCTCCGAGTGGTTGTACCAGACAGAGCCTCAAATTGGGGACTGTCCTGTGAGGCAAACCTATTGTGCACACTCCTCACCAGCTGATGAAGGAGGATGGGTCTTGGCCAACACGACCAATAGGAGGCAGTCAGCCTCTGCGGTAGGCGAGTACCATCTTAATTGAGCTCAGCACGCCTATCCACAAGGGCTGGAGGAGGCCTTTCTTACCGAGGGGAAATGGGATGGAAGTCAGAGGCCAGAACGACCCAACCACAAACTTTCCTTACCTTGCTATCTCGAAAATTGTCATTTTTAGGTTTCGCTGGGGGGCGGAGCCGTTAGGCTCCTCCTCCAGAGAAATCTGTAGTTTCTAGTATGGGTGACTTGAACACGCCTCTCTGCTTCATTGGCTAGCTCCATAAATGGAGGCTAGCCATTGGAACAGAGAGGCGTCCGTCAATGCCGGACCAGACACGGGGGCGTTCCCGAGATTCTTTGACTTTTGCCGACGTCACGCGACGCCGGGAACGCCCCCGTGTCTGGTCCGGCCGGGCCGTGTTTGCTGCTGTCTTGCCTTGTGTCCCTCCTCCCGCCGTCCCCACGTTTCCCGCCTCCCTCCCGCCGTCCGTTCCTCTCGTGTCCTTTCCCGCCCCCCTCCCGCCCCCTGTGTCTTCTCCCGCCCCCTCCCGCCGTCCGTTCCTCTCCCGCCCCCCCCGTGTCCTCGTAGGTGCTGCCGCCATTTTTTTAAATTTTTTTTTAATCCGCGGCTGCCCACACCGCACTTGTGCCAATTTTCGTGCCTCACGCCCCCTATGTCCTCTCCCGCCCCCTCCCGCCGTCCGTTCCTCTTCCGCCCCCCCCCCCCGTGTCCTCGTAGGTGCTGCCGCCCGGCAGCTGCTCGGCACCTTATCTCCCTACACTGTCAGTCTGTAAAAGCTTGGCAGTCCTGTTTTCATTGTGGCAGTTTCCTAACAGCAATCCTTCATTCCAGTTAAATAAGTGAGCTCTAACTTCCCGTCCCGCCCGGGGGTTTCTTCAGCCGGCCGGCCAATCCCAGCGCGGCCGGCCGGAAGTGCCCGCCCCCCCCCGCCGCCCAGCGCGAGAAGAGGAGCCACGGCGAGCGCTGGAAGTCTGCGCTGCTCCCGGCCGGGTGACAGCAGACTGGGAGCCCAGAGAGGAACTCCCGCAGCACCCGGGTGAAGCGAGGCGGGACTGGCCTGCAGCGCTGCCACCCCGGCCGCCTCACTTGGAAGGAGGAAGAAGCGGGCGAGGGTGGGGGGCTAACCGGACAGGAGCGGAGGGCCGGCCAGCCGAGGAAGTCCAGGTGAGTGGTTCCTTTCCTGTCCCCCCTCCGCTACTGACGCTATAATTTCCTTATTTTCATCGTGGGGAGTCTTGAGCATCTCCGCTTCGTTATTTTACCAGCTTCTCAAAAAGACTTCCTTTGGTTGTACACGCTGGTCTGTACTACACTGTGCGGGCCTCGTTCCGTTTTTACAGATCACGCCACTTCACAGGCAGAGACAGAGCAGAGATCAGAGCATATGTTGCTTTTAAGATTAGCCTGAGCGGGGTCCTTATTTTTCTGAGACGTTCTGCAGAGGCCTGCCAAGCTGCTAACCGCACGGGCAGTGGGTGTGTTGTTGACCTTGTGAATCATGCGGCACCCACATTCCATCACCAGTCATGCCCCCCTGCCCCCCCCCCCCCCCCTCGATGCTTCAACTCGTCCGTTTGTTTGGATGCTAACACGGCACACAGTCAGTGCTATTGTGAAATGTCAGTGCTTCGTGGGGGGTCTAGCTTAAACTGCATTTCTGGTCGGACCCTTTCTTAGCATTCCTTTCTCTTTTTGACGGGTGATTTTAATGTCAGATTCGTTTTCCTTAAACAATTTGTTTTGACTTTGGCTAGAGTGTGTAACATAGCGCTTTGTTGTGTATGTAGTTGAACTTTGTAACATAGCGCTTTGTTTCTTATTTGGCTAGACTGTGTAACATAACGCTTTGTTTTCTATTTAATTAGATTGTGTAACATAGCGCTTACTTTTGTATTTAGTTGGACTTTGTAACATAGCGCTTTGTTTTGTAGTTAGTTAGACTGTGTAACATAGCGCTTGCAAGGCTGTGCCTCTCACGCTGACCCGTGTGAGTACCTACCGACCCAGGGGGGAGCGTCAGCTCTGCTGTTGGTGACGTCTACTTGCCCCTCTCTCTCACAAGGTACACAGAGTCTACTCCCCTCTCTCTGCGTCTCTTCTCTCCCTCTCTAGCTCTTCATCTCTCTTATTCTGCCTGTTTCCTGCTCGCTCGCTCTCGTGCTCCCTCTCTTTCGGTCTCTCACATTGTCTCGCTCCTGCTCTAGATGTGTGTCTCTCTCTCTCTTACTCTCACCCCTTCCATTCTGCTTTTTCTCCTTTCTCTTTAGCTCTTGTTCTTTTTTTCGTTCTCACTTTATCTCCCCTCTCACTTCATTGCTATTTCTCCTTCTTTCTTTTTCTTACTCTCTCTCCATCCCTTCCTCTCCCTCCCTAACTCTTTTCTTCCCTCCCTTCGTCTCCCCCTCTCTCTCCCTCCCTCCTTCCTCTCTCCCTCCCAGCCTCCCTCCCTGCCTCTCTTTGTCCCTCCTACTCATCATCCCTCCCTCCTTTCCTCTCTCGCTCCCTTTCTTCCTCCCTTTCTTCCTCCCTCCCCTCCCTCCCTCCTTTCCTCCCTCCGTCCCTCTTTTCTTCCATTCCTCTCTCCAGTCCCCCTCTCTCAACACCTCCCTCCCTCTCCACCTCCCACCCCACCTCACTCCCTCACTACCTCTCTCCATCCCTCCCTCTCTCCGTCCGTCCCTCTCTCTACCACCCTTCGTCTCTCTACCTTCCTCCGTCCATCCCTCTCTCCCTCCCTGCCTTCCTCTCTCCCTCCCTCTCTGTCCCGCCCCCTCCCTCTCTGTCCCTCCCTCTCTCTCCCTCGCTGCCTCCCTCTCTCCCCCTCGCTGCCTTCCTCTCTCCCCCGTCCCTCTCTCTCTCCCTCCCTCGTCTCTCTCTCCCTCCCTCCCTCTCTCCATCTCTCCTTCTACCTCCCCCCTTCCGTCCCTCCCTCTCTCCCTCCCTCTCTCCCTGCCTCTCTCCCCCCTGCCTCCCTTCCTCTCTTCCTCCCTCACACTCTCCGTACCCCCCTCTCTGTACCCCCTCTCTCCCTCTCGCTCTCCCTCTCTCCCTCCCTCTCTCTCTCTCTCCCCCTTTCTCCATCTCTCCCTCTCTCCCTCTCTCCCTCCGCCCCTCCCTCTCTCCCCTGCCCCCCTCCCTTCCTCTCTTCTTCCCTCACACTCTCCGTACCCCCTCTCTCCCTACCTCTCTTCCTCACTCTTTTGCTCTCATTCGCTTTCACCCTCTGTGTGTCGGAGACTCCCTCATGCGATCGGTCCATAAGCCTGAAGACTACTTAAGGAAGCCTGGGACCCACAATTCCCTGGAGCTCGTGGGGGATCAGTACCACTGAACCCCCTGAGATGTGAAACCGAACCCACTGCACCCTCTTATGTGTGAGCTGCTGCTATGTTACGATATTCTAAATACACCTCACTGTCTCCGAATATTACATATAAACACACATTTTGAATTTGGACGAGTGCCCCTGTGCACTGTCAGTGATCTGGCCAAAGAGGGCACGAACTACCTGAAACTGGATCATAAATCCAAGATGTTCCAAACAGGGTCCCCAAAAATACGTTTGGCCCAGAGCCCCCAAAATCCTTAAAATGTCCCTGATGACAGCGCTGTAGTGATGGACTTCCATTCCTGGAACGTGCCAAACCTGGACCATAGGGCATCCCGACTGACCATACATCCTCCTCCCGGTGACGGGATCAAGTTCCTTCATAGCTCATCCTGCAAAGTGGTTCACTTCAAGGCGTTCAGGTGCGTTCATTGTGTCTGGTGGTTTTGAAAAGCGCCAGATTAGGAATATTGGGGTTTTAAGCGTTGTACAATACAGCGCCCCTACACTCAAATCACACAAGGTCAGGTAGGTGAAAGGAGAGATGAGACTTCATGCCCATTCAATCCACAGGGTTTATTCTAATACTGGCAGCGGGAGGAGCTTGTGTACCAATTACATAGATGCCGCCAAAAGGGAACAAGCATTTACAATGCAATGGTCTCGGCATTCTTAAAGTTAGAGCTATTGGCATTGCTCATGACATTATTTTTATTTATGCTTTTGTTTTTAAAACATAAATAAATGGCATTGTCATTTACAATGCCTATAGCAGGTCATAAGCCTCCTTTTGTTGGAGTCTCCTGGCTGTCAGCAGTCAGGAGCCTCACACCTGATGCAAATGGAGCGGAGGGCTCTGTGCGTGTGTTTGGGGAGCTCTTTGCGTGTGTGTGGGGGGCTCTTGTGTGTGGGGGGCTCTTGTGTGTGGGGGGCTCTTGTGTGTGGGGGGCTCTTGTGTGTGTGTGGGGGGCTCTTGCGTGTGTGTGGGGGGCTCTTGCGTGTGGGGGAATCTTGCGTGTGCGTGGGGGGCTCTTGTGTCTGTGGGGGGCTCTTGCGTGTGTGGGGGCTTTTGCGTGTGTGGGGGTCTATTGCGTGTGTGTGGGGGGCTCTTGCGTGTGTGTGGGGGGCTCTTGCGTGTGTGTGGGGGGCTCTTGCGTGTGTGTGTGTGGGGGGCTCTTGCGTGTGTGTGTGGGGGGGGCTCTTGCGTGTGTGTGGGGGGGCTCTTGCGTGTGTGTGGGGGGGCTCTTGCGTGTGTGTGTGGGGGGGCTCTTGTGTGGTGTGTGGGGGGGCTCTTGTGTGGTCTGTGTAGGGGGCTCTTGTGTGGTGTGTGGGGGGGCCTCGTGTGTGTGTGGGGGGCTCTTGTGTGTGTGTGGGGCTCTTGTGTGGGTGTGTGTGTGTGCAAATGCAATACGTCTCGCATTTGCGACAGAGTAAGCTATTGGCATTGTAAATGACAATGCCATATTTTTATCTGTTTTCAAAACCAACACATAAATAAAAAGTTTGTCATTTACAATGCCAATAGCTCTAACTTTTCCGAAGGCGAAACCGTTGCATTGTAAATGCTTGTTGCTACTTTCGTCACCGAATCTACGCAAATACTTTTATAATGCATACTGTGAAGGGCTCTTGTATTTAGAATTGGTTTTAAATGTTCGATTTTTTATTGTGGTGCATGAAAATGCCTTTGTACTGGAAAGGCT
>NW_028241935.1:0-21565 GCF_964263255.1 Lissotriton vulgaris | reverse complement strand
TTTATATTCATATATATGCATCAATATCTCAAAAGACTTTGGACAATACGTATAATGTTATATGGCTTATCCAAGGGTATTTTGAGTAGAATTCCAAAAGGACTAGTGCCTAAATGCACAATTTTTAATGTGTAGAGATGCTACAAGTTTTATAAAAAAAACGGGCATATGTTTCACAATAGATTTATGGCAACACCAAACATACAAGGAAGTGTACAACATTTTTGCCTAATGTAACAATGAAAACAATGAAGGAAGCTGGAGTCCTGGAGAGCAAACCCTCATCCGACAGCAGCCGCATCACAGTCAATCATCTACAAAAGTGGAGGTTCACAGACAAAAGACATGTAGCAGCCCGAAGATGATAACAGCGTTGACTCAGAAACAGGTCACAGGGATAGATGTGAGTCCAATCTGAACGTCGCCGCCATCTCGAAATGATAGTGAATGCATGTTAAGGGCTTATAAAAACCTGACCTTAAAGCCTGCATGTATAAAGCCAACATTTTTGGGGGAAAATATGGACAACCTGGGTGTGTATATGGTAAAGTAATGTTGGTTCTGTCAGGTACAAATTGCTTTACCGCTTAATAAATAATGGACAGTGAAGAGAAAATCAATTGCTTCAGCACTTAATCAATGGAAAGGAGAGAAAAAAACACATGAAAAACACACCAATCATGAATAAATCAAAAGAATGTATTAAACATTAGGTATTAAACAAAGGAAACCAGGACAGCCTGAGTGGTGGTAATAGATACCGAGGGAGATCTTCCATGACAGATCCACCGTAGGTTGGATTTAGGTCAGTGTACATGATGACAGAAACGGCACTGTTCAGTTGCTCTCCTGGTGTGGCTCAAATAATGGAAAACCTTGGATCTCTTTCGGAATCTATTACCACCACTCGGGCTGTCCTTGTTTCCTTTGTCCCGAGGAAGACCCACTGTGACCACTTCCATTTATGCACTCTTCTGGGTCGAAACGTCAACGTGCTTTTCTAATCAAACCCTACTCTCTCCTCCCCATGTGAAAGGCAAACTAAGTCCTAGTCGGACTGGACATTCATGTACTTAGGGATGGATGACCTTTGAATAACCATTTTAAACCATCCTTACAGTACTGTATATATTGTACTTACATTCAGCACTTTTTTGCACTTTTGTCACTTAAATCACCCTTGCACTGTTTTCAAAATATCTTTGTTTATTGCCTATGACAGCCTTTCCACTTTGATACCACAAAAACATTTAAAAAGTACAAAATAATTAATTGTTTAATTCATTCTTTTGATTTATTCATGATTGGTGTGTTTTTCATGTGTTTTTTCTCTCTTTTGCATTGATTAAGTGTTGGAGCGATTGATTTTCTCTTCACTGTCCATTATTTAGTAAGCGGTAAAGAAATGTTGTACCCGAAAGAACCAACATTACTTTACATTGTAAATGACTGTGGCTATCATACCATGCTTTAGTAACATATTTGCGATGATGCACTCCTAAATGCAACACCAGCTAAATGCTACACCCTTACCACTCTGCTGCTTATGGGTGGGGCTTATTTGTGGCACTTGTTCTTTGTGTTCTGCTTGAATTTTTCAGAATCCCTCTGAGTTCAGTGATGTAACATTGATGGCAGCACCACCAGGAGATTTTTCCGGCACCACTGCCTACTAGGGCCTCTGGACCTCTTACAGCACTGGAAGCTTCCTGTTACTTCCATCCAATTCTCTCAGCTGCAGGAGTCAGACTCGGAGCAGCAGTATCTACTGAAACGCCTGCTGGGGCACTGTAAATGCCTCATTTCAGCAACAGACCGAATGGTCGAGGAGTGTGCATGTTAACTATTGTAAATGTAGTGTATGCCATTTGTTTCTGGCAGCCTGCCACCATTAGAGGTCAAAGAAGACGTTATGCCCATGCTTCTAGATTGCTTCTGGAGAAAAGACAATCACTGTAATCACTGTGTTCAGCCTAACGGGTGAGGGCAAACAATGGCAGTTAGTAAAAGAACATTGCTTACTTATGTCACATTGCTGGAACTGGGAAAATTAATGATTTGAGGGTTGCTTCTTTCATTTTATGCTACAAATTGCACAGGCAACTTTAAGCAATTTATTGAGGACGCTAATGCACAATTCTCTCTTATTAAACCAGAAGTAGAAATAGTTATCCTTCCGAGACTTGTGGAAACTTGTGTGAATTTGGAAATCAAGATGTTCCTCCTCAAAGTGGGATATTGAGAGAGGTGGAACTCAAGTAACTGTTAATATGCGGTACTGCAGTAGGGGTAGGCTAGTCAATAATAGGGAGAGCTGAGTTGAGTGTCTGTCTTCACTCTAAAAGACCATCTTGGCTCTAAGAGCCCAGGCACGAGCTGAGCCATGGGAACATTTGGTACGGAAATCGAGCAACTAATATTATGTAGATATAGGTTAGAGTGCATTTCAAAATTCAAAAGAGTATATTTTTTTGACCAGCGTTTCACCTTAGTACATTAGATTTTATCTAACCCTGGGTGTAGTGTCCGTAGCGGGGCTACGCGGAGTCCCATGGAGATGGAAACAAACTCCGTGGAACTCAGCGTAGCTCTACTACGCCGCCCGCCTCCACCCCCTATATAAGATACTAGCAGCCCGCCCCAGCGTTGCCTGGGGCAGAAAGGGGCTGGGGGCAGTACACCCGCTCCCGCCCTGACCCCCTCCCGCACCGACTCCCTCCCGCCCAGACTCACTCGCGCCCCCCTCCCGCCCAGACTCACTCGCGCCCCCCTCCCGCCCAGACTCACTCGCGCCGCCCTCCCGCCCAGACTCACTCGCGCCCCCCTGGTATACGGCTGCTTTATCGAACCTGCCAAGAGAATGCTCCACCACATGGCAAGACACACTGCACAAGCCCTCCCGCCCAGACTCACTCGCGCCCCCCTCCCGCCCCGACATTTTCATTTACTGCTGCCTCCTTACCTGTGCCACCTCCTCACTGCACAGCGGCGCTCGTCACTGCACCGCCCTCCTCCTTGTCGTCATTACGCACGTCGCGTCGTGCCCAGCGCTAGGTCCCGGCTGGCGCTACTTTCAGGGGACTACTTTGTTTTGTAAATTGATTTTTTATTTTGCTTTTTTTATTTATTTATATAGCCTATGTCCATCTACACACCCTGACATTTTCAAAGATGTATCGGGTGTGTAGATTGGCGCTGTGGTTTCCGAGATTACCTTGCCAAAAGGTGCAAGTTCCCTCTTTATAATAGTAGTATAGATAAGTTGGCAGTAATTTAAAACAATTAAAAACCACTTACCTCTTTCCCGAGGCTTCCGCGGGCTGCCCTCCTCCTCTTCCTCGCCATTCGGATACGCACACCTGCACATGCACATTTCTCGCAAGAAATGCGCATGCGCAGGCGTGTGCGCATGCGCAGTTGTCTTAAGCAGTATCCGAATGACGAGGAAGAGGAAGAGGGCAGCCCGGTGACGCCACGGTAAAGAGGTAAGTGGCTTTAATCATTTTAAATTACTGCTAATGTATATCTTAATAGGGGGGATGAGGTGGGCGGTGGGCCAACTCCACTCCGCTGCGGAGTGTGTGGAGATTTGCCTACTCCACATTCAAAACTCCGCACACTCCGCACACTGCATTTGGAGGCATCTATTAAAAGTGATAGTTTTTAAACATGAACTTAGAAACATTCGTGCCCCTACTCCCACTTCGACGGCAATACCATTAGTGAACTAAGAGGAAAATCAGTTGTCATGAGCACACTACAAGTGGACTATATTCTTATTTTACACAGAGAAACATTATAGTCCATTAAGTCAAACACAGAAGAGATTTCTGTACAGCACACAGACTCATGTTTTCCAAGGTTTTCTCAAATGTGGAAATGAAAAAAAATGGAGGCACGATAAAATAAAATAATTGCCTAGGATCACACAATTTGGTCAAGTGGCCAAGTCGAAATTGATCCCAGGTTTTCTGATCACACATTGTGTAATTCAGCCACTAGATTGTTTTCTGTTTCTCGCTCCTGTTTGTCATCAGAGTTTAATGCTTTGTCTTTCATTCTTGGTGTATGAGGTTTGAGCGTGGGTAGCAGGAAGAAGCCACTAGAAAACTCAGCTCATTTTGGCCACGAGGTCTGAAGCTGAATCAAAGCTGTGCATCTGGCCCCAGCCTTTAGTGGCTCACCCACCTCTGTACTTATCCTTAGGTATTCTGTGCCTGAAATACGTGTATATGCTGCTGCCAGTGTGATACCTGTGTTGTGCATCCACTGTTGATGACCATCATTTACCTGTGATGTTTGAGGAGAACTTACACTGCTGCCAAATGATAGAGAGAGAGAGAGAGAGAGAGACAGAGACAGAGATAGAGACAGATACTCCTGCCGAGTGCTGTAGCTGTTTGTTTGTGGAAATCTTTCTATGGGTGAGTCAAGCATGCACTCATACACACCAGTGCTGTTCCTTACATTTCCTTACACTTGTACCAAATGTGAAATCCTGCTCGTTCGTTGCACCTATCTACTGCAGTACCACACTTGTTCCAAGTCTTTGAAGGAACCTTACACTGGTCCTGCAGTATCACACGTTCCATGTCTTGCAGGGAAGATTGTGATGCTCTTGACCAGTGCTATCTATCTTAAGCGTGTGTGCCAAGGACTACCACACTCCTGCTACCTATGCTCTGATACTTCTGTGTTTTTTAGGTCTGACCAAAATACTATTTCAGCTGTCTCACCAGCCTTATGTTTTCTCTCAAATAACACATAATGTTGCCTGGAGAAACTAGGCTTTAGGTAAGTTTACATCAGTTATTCCTCAGACAGAGGGTTGTTCATATATTAGTTGAGCCCTTGAAAACAGCACACATATAACTGGGCAGTGGATCATCTCTCTTCAGCCATTGGCTTTATTTCCAATATGTGCTTCTGCCTATTAGACAAACACTGGACTTTAGAATGCCAGGTAGTACCAGTATTATGCCTCATTACTCTGTCTTACTCTGTGTCAAGAGAGGTCCAAACTCATGAGATATTTCCTTTAGTTCATCCCTCAGCAGCTCAACTGCAAAGGTAGACTAGTGCTAATTGAGTCATTTGAGTACCTGCAACTCTGCTGCGGTTGCTATTGGACTACAACTTTCTTATGCAGAGCACCAGGCACCACTGCTGCAATTTTCAAAACCATGCCACCATCTTGAAATGGTATTCTCCATAATCTATAATTCTTTACTGTTCCAAGATAGCAGACTAGCGGAATGCTTTACTTTTTTTATTGAATCACATGCACTCCACATTTAGTTTTGTAGAAGGCAAGTGGGTCTCTTTCTTGATGCCAAGACTCTTCCCCACAAAAGTCAACAAAGAACAGACTCACTGTAGGAACTTAGATTACTGGTTGAGGGAAGTGACTCACTACTCAAGTAGCGACCATGACTTTTGTCAGGGTGAAACACACGCAAACCCCAAATTAACCCTCTGGTAGCTTGGAATAAAAGCAGTCATGCTTACCTTAGAAGCAATATGTAAAGCATGTATGCAGCACACAAACAGAAATAAAGTGAAAGCACACCACGAGAAAAATCCCATGCAAATTTAGACAAATAGAGTAAAATGTAAAAAATTATCTAACTCAAAAACAACCAAAATACAATTAGTAGAACCAGAGATGTCCAATTTTAAAGGTTTAGGTAAAAATAGTGGTTAGAAGAACAAAGCGCCAGCTGTGGTTATCTGTATGCGCTGGACCAGGACAAAGTCACAAAGACCACGATAGAGCATGGGCCATATACAGGGAACAAGTTAGGGCCACTGAAAAAAATGCCTTAAAACTTGGTTGCAGAGGTCCCGAGTCAAGGATGCTTCACACAGCAGCGATTCCAAAGGTCAGCTAGGCTGTTATGTGGGGCCCTGTGCTGAGGATGCGTCATGGTGCAGCAGTTCCGAGGAGCTGTGTGGCTGCAATGTGAGGTCCCGTGTTGAAGATGCCTCTCGCAGCGGTGGTTCCGAATAGCTGTGGGGTCATGTGCTGGGGTTGCGAGCACAACAGTAGTTCTGATGTGGAACTGCAATGCATAGCGCTGTGTTGGTCCTGCTAAGACCACAGCTGGGCTGGCAGAGCACCTTCAGGCCCAATTCTGAAGGTCCAGGACTGGGGTAGCACCACTTTGAAGCAGGACTCACAGCATGTAGAGTGCTGGTGCAGGGTTCAAGGTGATTGGAGCCTTTCCTTTTCTGTCCCTGAGGCTGTGATCAGTAGGCCCACCAACTTGCCCTTGGAGTCACTCTGGTGGTCCTGGCTCACTCAAGTGGCCCTGGGTTCGATGTAGGTCCAGTCCTTCTCACTCAGGCAGCAGAGTACCAGTCATTCTTGCAGTAGAGCGGCACAGCAGTCCTTCTTCTGTGTTTTCCGCAGGCCCACATATGTACCCGGAATCACTGGGACCTGGGTACTAGACAGTATATAAACAGGGGTGGTCCCAGTATTTATAACATCAGAACGTGTTAGTGGTGAAGACAAATTAGAAAATAAATAAACGAGACAGATCAAAGTAGATTTCAAAACTCAGTGTTAATTAATCACACTGACATTGTTGGAAGGTTATTACAAGCCATTGAAGACAATCATTTACAAAAACAATTGGCGACATTGCAGTACCCAGGGGATAAGGGTGGGTAAGGTATGTGATTGTGATGAGGTAGTGGGATGGAAGAGAGTGCGAATCTCATGTCCCTGTCTACGTCCACATCCATGGCTCCGGTGTGCCCAGCTATTAAGGTATCAGCTCTATCCGGCAGTGAAACTACAAGCAGTGTCACTCAGCCCAGCCCGGTGGAAAATGAACTTCAGGACCCCTCTGCTGGTAGCGTAGGCATGTCAAAAGATAAAACTTTGGGAGCTTTGGCTCAAGCACCAACTCCGGTAGTGGTGGTAACCGATCCTAAACTCTCATCTACAGTGCCCGAAACTGACTCTGTGGTCCACCCTACGGTGAATCTTTCTAATAGATACTCCCTCTTGGGAGTACAAGAGGAGCTGAAGGAGGCACAGGGGCTGGAAGTCCAGCAAAGGGTCCACAAAAGTATAAACACTTCTGTCCCCGAGGAGCGTATTGTTTCAGTTTCCAACACACATTCATTAGCTGATATACTTCTGGCCATGAAAGAAGAGATTACCAGCAGGTTTATAGTTTCAGAGATGAAACAAGCAGAACTAGCTAACAGGTTCTCTGTATCTGAAGCAAATCAGGCGGCTATTCAATCATTGTGTGTGGTGTTGGCACAGAAACTGGAAGAAGTTACCTTGAGGACCGATGCAATTGAGTCTGAGATTCCTAAACTAAAAGAAGCAATCCAAATGACTTCTGCTGATCTGGTAACGTTATCGAATCAAAATAAGGAACTAAAGGATGACCTTGAGCGATTGGAAAATCACTCTAGGAAATACAATCTGAAGTTTCTAAATATACCGGAAGCTCTTGAGGGGATGGACATTAAGAGGTTTGTGATGTCCTTACTAAAAAGTAAGAATGGGCGAATTTGGCGGATCTGCGGGCCGCGAATTCACGCGAATTTGCAAAAAAATCAGCAAATTTGCGGATTTTCCCGTGAAATCGCAGATTTTTTTGCAATTTGCACCATACTTAACTGGAGTAGTTTCTACTGGCTAATCGGTAAGTGCTACCTCGTTGGGTAAATGCATAGTGCTTTTCCTACACCGCAGCTGCGTAAAGGGCCAGATGATTTGTCCCCAGTAACCATGTGTACCTGTAACTTTGCCACCGCGCCAAAAGGCGCCGAGTTCCCTTAAGTGAGCTGTCCATCATAGTTGGGAAAGGGCGGGAAAAACGTTTGATACTGCTAGTATGTGGTGCGGGGCTTCTATGCGTGTGCACATGCCTCTTGTGTAAAGGGTCAGAGAGCGAGCAGGGCAGCAGTTGAGGAGAAAGCAGCCTCCTGGCCACAGGAACAACAAGGGGATCGCGCTCGAGAAACTCATGGATGCAAAGACCTCCCTCGAGTATTACAGCTAATTTTCGACGGCAGATATGGGGTTAAAGCACACTTGCCCAGCCTCGACCGTGCTCACTAATGTTTTGGGCTGATTAAAAACGTTACTGAATTTGAACTTCAACTCAGGCACTAGCTATATCTGTAAGTGCTTCCTGTTGAGGTTTAATTTTTATGACAGGAGACTCATGCCAGAATGAATCCTGCCCTGCATAGTTATCCACAAAGATGCCACCGTTTTGTGCAATACCTCTACTCAACTGGAGTACTGGCTAATCAGTAAGTGCTACCTCATTGTGTAAATGTATAGTGCTTTTCCTACACTGCAGCTGCGGAAAGGGCCAGAAGATTTTTCTCCACTGACCATGTGTGCCTGTAACTCTGCCACCGCGCCAAAAGGCGCAGAGGTTCCTTGAGTGAGCTGTCCATCATAGTTGGGAAAGGGCAGGAAAAACGTTTGATACTGCTAGTGTGTGGTGCGGGGCTTCTATGCGTGTGCACATGCCTCTTGTGTAAAGGGTCAGAGAGCGAGCAGGACAGTAGGTAAGGAGAAAGCAGCCTCCTGGCCACAGGAACTACAAGGGGATCGCACTCGAGAAACTCATGGATGCAAAGATCTCCCTCGAGTATTAAAGCTAAATTCCAATGGCAGGGATGGGGTTAAAGCACACTTGCCCAGCCTCGACGTGCTCACTAATGTTTTGGCTGATTAAAACACTACTGAATTTCAGCTTCAACTCGGGCACCTGTTACTTATCTGTAAGTGCTTCCTGTTGAGGTTTAATTTTTGGGACAGGAGCCTCGTGCCATACTTGTAACTATTCTCTGACCCTGCTTCGAGGGTCAGAGCAGGGTCAGAGAATAGTTGCAAGTAGGCAAGGAGGCGCCGCTCAGGAAGCACTTACAGGGTTACAGCAGGTGCCCAAGTTGAAGTTAATTTCTTTGTAACAATTTTGTAAATTGTTACAAAGAAATTAGCTTCAACTTGGGCACCTGCTGTAACCCTGTAAGTGCTTGCTGGAAAAAATGTGTCCCGCTCGAGGATTTGCGGATTTTTCCGCAATTTCGCGAGATTCGCGGATCGCGACATTGCGGAAAATCCGCAAATTCCACGAGCGGAACAAATTTTCGGCCCATACTTACTAAAAGGCACAGTTTTGAAAAACTCCCCAAACATTGATATTTTACATGAAATTCAAAGAGTTCATCGGGATCCCTTTAAGAGAAATCCAGGAAGACCGAAACCCAGGAAAATACTGGTGAACTTTTTGTCCTATTCAGTCAAGGAGATGATTCTAACTGCTGCACTCAAGGAAGGTGTGATCTCTTCTACACTTCCAGATCTTTTCCCCTTCTCCTTCTCTATTAGATCTGATATCTCCCACATAACTGCAATGAGACAGTGGGAGTTGGAGAAGAGGTTAGCAGAACTAAATAGTTTGGGGGCTAAGGCTCAATTGAGGTTTCCTGCCACATTACGTGTGATGTGGAATAATCACATGCAACTAATTTGTACAACTGAGGAGGTGGACACCCTTATTGTTAAGATCCAAAAGGAAAGGGAGGGCAATGAAGGAGGGATCAGAGGATAAGGGGGCTTCGGCTTCAGGTCCCTGGTTCTTAGAGTTAAGTATTAGTTTATAAATGTTACCCGAGGGAGGGGTGACTGAATAGGCTTAGCCTATTGGAACGAAGGGTTCCTTAGGGTGAAGGGGGTCACGGGGGAGGGGGGTTTGGTGGGGTTCACTGGGTGGGGAGCAGTGGGACAAAAATAAATAAAAAAATATTTCTCATCTCATCTGTATTTTAAGAAATGCTGTCTAACTGGGGGAAGGGGTTCACTAGCCAATGGCAGGTAATCTTAAAAGGGACAGTAAAATCTGTTTTATTTCTTGAATGTGAATGGTTTAAGGTGCCCACGCAGGCAAAGGTTGATATTTAAGTACCTAGAACTTTTCCCAAACCAGGTCTTTGTTTCACAAGAGACACATCTGACCTCTACAGAATCTCGTTCTATTTTTTTTTAAATCCCTTGATAAACTGTTTTTGTTTCTCGCAACAATCAATTAACAGCAGAGGTGTTGCAATCTTGGTGAAGAGGAGGACCCCCTGTGTAATCAAATCTTTTCAGACAGATGGATAGTGGCCCAGATGGACTTTGGGGATTAGAACTAGCTTTTTCCTCCTACTATGGCCCTAATGTGAATGATCACTCATATATCTGTAAATTGCAAGCTAAACTGATGAAGGCGACTCCCCCCTCAATTATAGGAGGCGATTTTAGTGTCCTCCTTGACCCATTGAAAGAGAGGTCTAATTCGAGCTGTGTAATAGGGGCTCCGAGATCCCATCAGGCCATGAAAAATCTGTTATATGACATGGACCTGGTAGATGTTTGGAGGGCCAAGAGGGGAGACCTCGAGGGGTTCACATTCTACAGCAAAAAATATCACCATTCATCAAGAATAGATTATATCTTAGTCAATAGGGAAGTGTTAGACAATCTACTCGAGATATCTGTACTACCCAGTCATCTCTCCGATCACGCCCCTGTTTCATTTTCATTTTCCAGGAAACTAGATGGATGCTGAATAGACTAATGTTGTCAGATCTTGGAATTATCCAGTCCATTAAAACATCTTCCTCAGAATATTTTTCATTAAATATGGGTTCCACGACCATATACTATGTATGGGATGCTTATAAAGCTAGCCTGGGAGGCATGCTGCATGGTCTAATAAGTTCCAAAAATCTGGCTAAGGCCCAGGAACTACATTCCATTGAGGAAAGGATTGTGAAATTAGAAGCCGAGAGGAATCGCCTTAATCAGGAGAGTTTAGTTAGACTGGTACAAGTTCAGAAAGACCTGGAGGGGGCTAGGCAGGAGCTTAGAAGTATTTTGGACCAGAAGTGTAGGGCACAATGGCTTGTGAAAAATATGCAAAATTTTGAATATGGGGAAAAAGCTGGCGCCCTTTTAGAATGTAAAGCCAGGATGGATCTATCAAAAATTAACATCAATGAATTGATAATCAACAATAATGGAGATAAATCTAGCAAGGTAGAAGACTTGCAAATGTGTCTTCTCTCTCTTTTTTCGGATCTGTACAAGGAAAACCCTGCCCTTTCCCAGGTCAAAATACATTCATGGATAAGGGGCAAATCCCTGCCCATTTTAACTGAAGCTAGTCAGGCCTTTCTCGACGGCCCTATCACCATAGAAGAGATTAGGAATCAAATAAAGAGGTGTAAAAACAAAAAAGCTTCTGGACTGGATGCTCCTCCGAATGAAGTTTATAAACTTCTGTCGGACGACTCGACCTTGGTACTATGTACTTTATTTAACTCTGTCTGTAGTCCAACAGGTGTGGTCCCTAGATCCTGGAAGGAAGCTACCATCATTTTGATATTGAAGCCGGGAAAAGACCCACTAAAGGCCAAATTGGTTCCTAGTCTGATCAATATTGACCACAAGGGTTTTATTGCAGGAACAGACACAATTGCTGATTGAGAATATCCATTTGGCTGTGGTGAGAGTGGATCCCTTGGCAGTGGTGGCCTTAGACGCGGCTAGGGCCTTCAACAGGGTTTGCTGGAGGTATCTCTGGGAGGCCCTCGAGGGATTGGGCATGGGCCCAGTCTTTGTCCAGACCTTGAGGAAATGCTACCTGGGAGCCTCCGCAAAGATCCTGCTGAATTGCACTCTGACCCCTAGCTTTGACATCCAAAGGGAAACCAGACAGGGGTACCCCTTATCCCCTCTTCTATTTAACATTTATATTGAGCCTTTGGCGCAAGCTATCAGATTCAACTATTTAATCTGTCCTTTTAAATCACAAACTTATCATTGCAAGTTAGCACTGTATGCGGATGATATTATTTTATATACTAGTGATCCGTAGGCAGCTATTCCACGGCTTGAAGTCCTGTTGGAGGAATTTGGCTCCATTTCTGGCTATCTAGCCAATTCCTCCAAAACGGAAGTGATGTTTTGGAACATAGACTATAGGGGAGACCCATTAGTAACGAGTTTAAGTATTTGGGTATTAAAATTGTCAAAGATCTGAATAAAATCCCCTTAATCAACTTGGAGTAAACCATAAAGGAAATCGACCATCTCTTCGCCAGATGGAGAAATCTTGACAATCTATGGGAAGGTCAACTTGGTGAAGATGATTATTCTCCCTAAGTTGACCTACTTGTTTAATGCAGTTGCTCTGGTCTTCCCCAGTAAGAGTATCAGTAAGATCCAGGGTAAAATCAGGAATTTTACCTGGGGGACAAAATCACAAGGATGACCTGGAAAAAGCTGAGGAGGAGGCTCATTAAAGGTGGGTTGGCCCTCCCCGACATCAGATGGTACTTAATTGCCTTTCAATTTAAGGCTATTAGGATGCTGGTTTCAAACCCGGATGAGACAACATGGTGCAGGCTTTTGGGTGAGATGGCCATGGTCGAGACGGGAAGTGGAGGAAAAGGTTTTCTATATAAGTTTGGGGCCCCAAGATACTTTAAACGTGTGCGTCTTAAGGTCTCTAAGGATGCCCTGGAAATATGGTATAAAGTGAGATGCAGATGGGGTATTGGATATTTCTCTGATTTTGCTTCCATATGAGAATCCCCCGGGACCCCACTCTGCTAATTAAGAGAGCGGTCTGACTTGATGGATATAGATGGAATTCTTCCATGGGAGGTGTTAAGAGCTAAGATAGGCCCTGCTCTCTTTAAGTTTAAGTATTTTCAACTTAAATCATGATACGAGGCAGAAGTTGGCGAAGTATGAGGTGACTGGGAACTTGAGCGGCTATTGCAAAACGTCCAGCCAATAAAGAAAGAGATATCCATGTGGTATACGAGGCTTCTTGATGCAGTTGACACGGACCTTCCAACCCAATCATCGATCTGGAACCAATCTCCCCTTGAGCCTAACATTGAAGATTTTTTTTGAGCCATCCATAAAATTACTCTCTAAATACGTCAAATCAGCCAGCTTAAAAAAAAAATCACTTTTTCGTTGTTTACAGACTATATTACACCTCGGCCAGGATAGCCAAGTTTGCTCCGCCCCCCCCTCCAAATGTCCTCGGTGTAAATCACCTTGTGCGGACGACATCCATATTGTTTGTCTGGAGTTAAGATCTTAATGGAAAGATGTGGGAGATTCCCTGTTGGGTATCTTCGAAGTAAATATCGAGATTAACCTCCTGTTGGGGTTTTTCGGGGGAAATGGCTCAACTAACTTGGCTCTATCACAGATTCATAGGGGGCTGTTGCTATACCTGATATTGCTTGCTCGGAGGGAGATATGTATAAAGTGGAAAGATCCTATCCCCCCGAATAGAGAAGACTGGCTTAAAGCCTCTTTTCGAAAAAACAAAGGGAGAGACAGGGAGATTGAGAAACACTCTCTTGGTCCCCGGTTAAGAATATACAACAATAAAAGAGAGGTTACATGTGTCTCAAAAGCCACAGAGACGGAGCCATGTAAAGAACAAGTTGGCCAACCCAATTTGGGAGGATAGGAAAGCCCTCACACACCGACCTAGTCAGTGTCATGCTTCATCATAGGGCCCCACCTCGGAGGCCGAGTGCCTCCTCGGTGTGCTACGACGCAAGGAGACTGCGGAGCAGGTTGTGTGATAGGGCGTGCTGTGAGGGAGATAAAGTAAAAGTGTCTAAAGGGTATCTCAAAAAAACATTTTATTGGTAGATCCCTAAAACACAGTTAAAATTGGTCTTATGTGTCTGAATTTACAGCCAAAGGTAATGAATTGGTTTAATTCAGAGTATTTAGTCAGTCAACATTTTTCAGCCTGTTAATTGGTTTTAATTTACCTAGGCATTCATCAGGACTAGTGTAAGCCCGGCGGTATGGACTCTCTAATCGTCCACCCTGAACTGAGGACGTGAAAGTGAAAAGAGAAAAATTAGTGAATAAAAGTGCAAAAAAAGAGAAAGGGAGGACAAAATGTCCAGGCCCAAAAATCCTGTTTTAGGATGTTATCTGCACTTTAAAATGTGGCGCTAAATGCACCATGGGTCTTGGGAGGGGGGTAGGGGACCGGTTATGAGGAGAAGCTAGGTGCTGTTATGGGTGGAGAGCGCTGAGGGCGAT
This sequence comes from Lissotriton vulgaris, assembly GCF_964263255.1. Classification (NCBI taxonomy): domain Eukaryota; kingdom Metazoa; phylum Chordata; class Amphibia; order Caudata; family Salamandridae; genus Lissotriton; species Lissotriton vulgaris. The sequence goes on along the minus strand of NW_028241935.1, from coordinate 7,443 downwards.
GTGCCAGGGACGCTCCTACCCCCCTCCCGAGACCCATGGTGCATTTAGCGCCACATTTTAAAGTGCAGATAACATCCTAAATCAGGATTTTTGGGCCTGGACATTTTGTCCTCCCTTTCTCTTTTTTTGCATTTTTTTTCACTAATTTTTCTCTTTTCACTTTCACGTCCTCAGTTCAGGGTGGACGATTAGAGAGTCCATACCGCCGGGGTTACACTAGTCCTGATGAATGCCTAGGTAAATTAAAACCAATTAACAAGCTGAAACATGTTGACTGACTAAATACTATGAATTAAACCAATTCATTACCTTTGGCTGTAAATTCAGACACATAAGACCAATTTTAACTGTGTTTTAGGGATCTACCAATAAAAAAAAAAATGTGAGATACCCTTTAGACACTTTTACTTTATCTCCCTCACACAACCTGCTCCGCAGTCTCCTGTCATCGTAGCACACCGAGGAGGCACTCTGCCTCAGAGGTGGGGCCCTATGATGAAGCATGACACTGACTAGGTCGGTGTGTGAGGGCTTTCCTATCCTCCCAAATTGGGTTGGCCAACTTGTTCTTTACATGGCTCCGTCTCTGTGGCTTTTGAGACACATGTAACCTCTCTTTTATTGTTGTATATCCTTAAAGCCTCTTTTGCCATGGCACGAATAGAGCAACAGGGAAGTAGGGAGACATTGATTACCATCTGGCAACCTCTATTAAGCTGGTGTAAAAGGGGTCGTAGACAACCAGTAACCAAAGACCCTTTTTGTGTTGCCCGGCGGTACCGCCTCTATGACCCACCAATATTTACTCAATGAAGAAGCAGGCGCTGGAGACTGAAAGGCAGGAAACGAGGGTTTATTCTCTCCGGAGGAGAACACATCAATTCAGACAGCAAGTATCGTCACGAGGTGCTCTACCTGCATCTCTGAGGCCTGGCCTCTTATACTCAGGTTTAGGATCTTTATTGCACGTAACACATGCTTGCAACACTTTGATATATGAAAGAACATCCTCGTAATCTCCCCCTCAGACCCGTTCCCACATATATTTACAGTTGAATTTCCCACCCCGGTCACAACAGGTGATGATTATCGCGCAGCAGGACATTCCGCCGATTCACGGAATGTGTGAAGTTTGATTGGATCTCGTAGGGCGGGGGCTTTGATCGGCTCGAGGGTCTTTTGATGGGGAGGGGAGGCTTCCTACTGCACAGGGTAATAAACAGTATCCGCAGGGCCAGGTGGTGGCTTGGGAACAAGGAAGACAGACGGGCACACAGGAAAGGGAGGTTTGCGTCAAAGGGCCTGAAACTATGAGAGGAATGAAGGGAGGTGTCGCGCTGGGAACAGGATGGGATTCTGAGGCAGATCTGCGCTGAAGAGGGGTTTATGACCCAAGGAGAGCGAGGGGGTTGTCAGCGTGCGGGGGATGCCTGCGAGGTTAGGAGAGAGAGAGACGCGCTGGCTATCAGCGAGGGGTAGAAAGGTCATGGTGCCTAAAATGGCTGCCGCCTACGCGCACGAATGAGCTTGAAAGGGGCAAGATGGCGCCGATAATGTTGATGTTTGCAGTCTAATCTTTAACAGTCCTCCCTTTTCAACATATCTTAGCCAATCTTGCTTACTCAATGTCAATCTTCATCAAATTCCTAACCTCGGCATCATATAGTGCTCTCATACGTTCGTTTCCAGAGTCCACAGTCTTAGGGCAAATACAATTTACGCATAATGTACACAGAGGTGGCAGACATTGAACTCCTAAGCATAAACCGCATATCACAACTACAGGAATCAGGATAATGGTGAATAGTCTCCAGCCCCAGTTCTTAACGGTGTTCCAGAACCACCCACCAAGCGACCATCCTTCTTGTTCTTGGTGGACTTCTGAAGAGAGTCTATGAAGATGTTCGATGGCTTTGTACACTGAGGGTGAGTTGTCCGGTATGTACGTACAGCAGCTGGACCCAATAATGCGGCATGCTCCACCACGGTCCGCAAGAACCACATCTAGGACAAGGCGGTTCTGGAGAGCCACCAAGCGGACCGCTTGAAGCTCGGCGGTGTTATTAGCAAGGATCCCAGCTGTGATGTTCATTGTTGTCTCGACTGCTTGGGTCAGATGTCGGATGGCACGGCTGTTTGCCATCGGGCCCCAGAGGGGGACAAGTCCCTTCATAGCATCGAGGAACTGTGCTCCCGTGGAGTCGGCTTGTTCAATGTCCTTGGCTCGTTTTTGTCTGTGATGAGTTGCTGGTGCCACATATGTCGGAGGAAGGATGAAGGAAATGAAACAAGTGCCCCCCCAGCCTTTGGGGAGCCAGGTGTAAGCCTTCGTGCCGCAGACGAAATACATGTTTGGGGATGCCACAAAGGAAGGTGGGTCGGTGGAGTCCAGAGTTCTGGAAAACCGGCAAGCACTGTGGCCTACCAGCAGAGTCCCAAGCCCTTCTATGCACATGTGGCCAGTGACGTTGATGACTGACAGGGCCACAGTCAGAGTGGCAGCCGTTCGTTTTCGCAGGTAGGAGAAGGTGGTTCTAGTTGGATTATTGAACACCTGCATTTCAATTTGCTCTTTAGCAGGAATGTCCAAGTGGATTGTGTTGTTGGTGGTCTGCGGGCAGAAGTGTGTCTTTGTTCTGTTCCGCCAGGCCCCATGGTAGAAATGCGTTACGGTTTTGCTGGAGGTGGCATTGTCCTTATAGCTTTCTTGCAGAAGGATCAGCCAAGCAAGACAAGAGCCGTGAACTGAAAAAGGTGAAGGGATGAATGGTATCGAGTGTCCAGTGGCGTGGGGTAACAACCCACAGATCCAACAGTTGGTGGCATTGGTGGCAAGGTTGTGCTGGTGAAGTAGTTGTATGAAAGAGTTATTCCAAAATTCCTTTCGCCTCTCTCTGAGTTGGGGAGAGAGCGAAATCAAATAATGCTCCTTCATGGTGGTAGGCTGAGCAATAGTCAGGAATGTTTCGTGAGCAGGTGTATTTTCTTCCACAATCCAGAGTGTGGTCATGAGGAGAAAGCAGAAAAGGATTGTGATGAAGAGTGCAATTGTCTTTGAGCTGAGGAGTCTGTCTGCTCTTGGGTTTCTGTAGTGGGTATTTCCTGTTGCTTCCATCATCTTCTTATCTGGCGCTTCCATCATCTTCTTATCTGGCGCTTCCATCATCTTCAAGGTGCTCGGTGGTGGGCAGAACCTCAGACTTCGTTTAGCTTCTCTCCCGGTAACCCTTGGTTGTGTTTAGGTCACCGTTCTGAGATTCAACTTAGTCCGTGGTCTGCTTAACCGGAGCTCCCTCCCTTCGGCGCAGGAAATACCCTTCTCTGGATGGTACAGTAGGATCAGAGAATTTTGAGAGTTCAAGTGCTTCGGTATCAGGATAGCAGGTCAGTGACGGTCGGTCCTTGTTCAGGAGCTCTTCTTGGTTGTCGATGTTTTCTGTCGTGGCCAGGGTCGAGGAGATCTTCTTACAGTGGTGCGCATGCACCCAGTTGCGTTTTCCCTCCACTCGAAGTGCTGTTCGGGTGGTGATGAGGACTTGCCAGGGGCCCGTCCACCTGGGTTCCAGACTCTTGGCACGCTGGAAGTTCCGGATCAGGACGAACTCCCCAGGTTGGATGGTGTGTCCGGGACCCCTGGAAGTGTCAGGGATGGCATGCAGCACCTGTTGATGGATAACGGACAGTGTTTTAGTCAGTTGGCATAAGTAATCAGACATTAGGACGTCCGGGACGTCATGAATGGAAGTTGGTTTCGGTGCAGACCAGACATTCATAGGTCGGCCGAATACAACTTCGTATGGTGTCAAGTGGTGTTTGGTAGGGGTGGAACGCATTGAGAGTAATGCCAGTGGGAGTGCGTCCGGCCATTTCAGTCCTGTGGTAGCCACTATTTTGGCCAATTTTAGTTTCAGTGTGGCATTATGTCGTTCAACTAGACCAGCAGATTGGGGTTGGAAGACTGCGTGGAACTTTTGTTTTACACCCAACCCTTTCAAAATAAGTTGGATAACTTCAGCTACGAAGTGGGGGCCATTGTCGCTCCACAAAATTCGACAAAGGCCGTAACGGGGGAAAAACTCCTTCAACAGAACTTTTGCTGTGGCCATAGCAGTGTTGTCACGGGTTGGGTATGCCTCCACCCATTTGCTAAATGCGCATACCACAACAAGTACATATTTCAGACCTTGACATCTGTCTAGTTGGATGTAGTCCATCTGCAGGACTTCAAACGGGTGATTTGGGACCCCAAACCCTCCCCGGGGTACTACAGTTCCCTTCCCGGGGTTGTGTTGTAGGCATATCAAGCATTGTTGGACCAGACGTTTGGCGGAGTCCGTGATTTTATCGTTGTGCCAAACTCTGGAGACAAGTTCAATCATGGGGGCTGATCCTATGTGGGCAGCGGAGTGTGCCATAGTCAGTATGGGAATCAGGTACGAGTCAGGTAGCAACCATTTGTTTGTGTCTTTTGTCCGCCAGCAGCCTTCGTCATCTTTTAATCCCACCCGTGTCCATTCTGTTAGTTCGTGCTGTGTGCTAGCCATTTGAATGTCCCTAATAGTGTCCCTAGCATCAGTCCATTTTTCTGCTTGTGACCTGGTCACGTACATATGTGTTGTCGTCCTACTTTCAGCTGTCGTTCGGGCAGTGATGTCAGCTAGTGCATTTCCTTGTCCTATAATGTCCGTCACCTTCTTGTGTGCCTGGCATTTGATGACTGCAAGCTTTTTGGGGAGAAGGACGGCTTCGATCAAGGCGGAGACTAGGTCCCCGTGCAGAATGGGGGTGCCGTGTGAGGTCAAGAATCCCCTCTCCCTCCAAAGGAGCCCAAAATGGTGAACCACCCCGAAGGCATACTGGCTGTCGGTGTAAATGTTCGTTGTGGTTCCTGCTGCTAGAATGCAGGCTCGTGTTAGGGCAATCAGTTCCGCTGCCTGGGCAGATCGTTGCGTGATGCGGGCTGTCTCGACCACAGTTCGAGCCGTGTGGACTGCATAGGCAGCTGAAGTGGTGCCGTCGGGGAGTTTGATGCAAGAACCGTCCACCCACAGCTCTCCGTCAGGGTCAGGAAAAGCCGTGTCTCTGAGGTCAACCCTGCTTCTAGTCTGTTCGTCCGTAAGGGTCACACAGTCATGCACAGGGTGCGCATTGGGATCGTTTTCTGGTACGGGCAGCAGAGTTGCCGGGTTCAGTGTGGTGCATCTCTTCAGAGTGATGTGGGGTGCGAGCAGAGTCAGTTCGTATCCAGTCAGTCGGGCACTCGTCAGGTGTTGCGTCTTGGTTTGGTTTAGGAGGGTGTCAACTGCATGGGGTACTAATACCGTGAGGGAATTCGAGAGCACGATCCCCTCACTCTGTCGGATAGAGATCGCAGCAGCAGCTACAGCTCGAAGGCAGGCAGGCAAGGCTCTGGCTACAGGGTCAAGAGTGGCAGAGAAGTAAGCGCACGGTTGTTGCTTTGGGCCAATGGATTGGGTCAGGACAGATAAAGAGCACCCTTCCCTTTCGTGAGTGTAAAGGGAGAAGGGCTTCGTGTAATCTGGAGTACCTAACACAGGGGCCGAACAAAGGGCGTCTCGTAGTTGCGTGAAGGAGGTCTGACACTCAGAGGTCCAAGGGAGTGGGAAAGGGACGTCTTTAGCTAGCAGTGCAAGCAGCGGTTTTACTGTGAGGCTAAAGTTGGGTAACCACTGTCGGCAGAAGGAGGTGAGGCCAAGTAGGGAGCGAACCTGTTTTTGGGTCTTAGGGATAGGAGTTTCAAGAATGGTCTGGATCCGGTCGGGAGTGTGTCTCCTTCCGTCTTTGGACAAAAGGTGGCCTAGGTAGGTGACCTGGGGTTGGCAGAATTGCAATTTCTTCTTGGAGACCTTGTGGCCATTTTCCGCAAGGAAGTGTAGGAGTTGGATGGTGGCTGTGACAGCTAATGGAGTGGTATCGGCTGCCAAAAGGATGTCATCGACATATTGCACTAACACCACTCCGTTGGGTAACTGGACTTGATCCAGTTGTCTCTTGAGGGCTTGGCTGTAGATGCTGGGGCTCTCTGTGTAGCCCTGGGGTGCTCGGCAGAACCTATATGAGCGGGTTTTGAGGGTAAAGCCGAAGAGATATCGGCTGTCTGGGTGGATGGGGATGGAAAAGAATGCGTTTTTAAGGTCAATGACAGTGAAGGCGGTGGCAGTAGAGGGAATCAAAGTCAGGATGGTGGTGATGTCTGAGACCACGGGGTACTGGGGTACCACCACCTTGTTGATCTCTCGAAGGTCAATGATAAAGCGGTACGCTTTCTCATCTCCCTCTCCTTGCTTTTTGATGATGGGCAAGATTGGGCTGTTGCAAACGTTGCTAACCACTTCCTCTACCACTCCTGCGTCTATCAGTGACTGAATGATCTTTACCAATGCCTTCTCGCCCTCGGGCGATATCCGATATTGTGGAAGTCTTGGGAGTGTTGCATCTGGCCGGACAGTAATGTGCACTGGGTCAATCATCATGCGCCCTACATCCGAATCCGTTTTGGCCCACAGATACGGAGGCAGAGTGTCAAGCAGGGATGTGTCAGCATCGGTGATGGAAAACATGCGTCTGGGAGGGCAATGTCTAAGCAGAACGGGGTTGTCGTAAAGGAAAACTCGAACTCCGTCTTGAGAACATCTAATTGTGGCTCGGAAGTGTTTCAATAAGTCGAGTCCCATAATTGCGTCAGGGCTATTGGAGGAAAGCAAAAACGTGGTGTCAGTGGTGTTGTTTTCTAAGTCGAAGAGGATCGGGGCGGACAAAGGGTTAGTGGAGGGCGTTCCATCGAAACCTGTCGATGTTATTAGTGAGCCAGACAAGGGTGCCCTTGGAATCAGTCGTTTAGATAACGCACTACGTGTTGCGCCAGTGTCTACCAGGAATGGTGACTTTGTACCCAAGACCTTAGCAGTGACGTAAGGGCCTTGCTGGTCAACATGGAGCTCGACTGGATCCCTCCCTTGCCCTAGGCAGTCCTATGCAAAGTCATGAACATCATCGTAGTCGGATTGTTGGCATTGGTTCTGTCTGGGTCGGTCAAATGTGTTTGGCCTGCCTGATCTATCGTTAGTTGCGTCGTTTGGGGGCCCTCGCTGCGGTCCCCTATTTCTCGGTCCACTTGTTATATCCCTAGGATCTCTATTTCTGATGATTTCCAAAAGAACTGGGCACTGAGATTTCCAGTGGCCCGTTCCTTTACAGAAAGTACACTGGTCCTCTCTAATGTCTGTACGCCCAATGTGGGGAGTCGAAGTGCGGTCCTTGGGAGGTGCAGTTTTAGGGACGTTCACCTGATGGTTTCCCCGATATTGGTCTCGTCCTATAGTCACCCCTTGCAGTTGAGCAATCATCACCCTCTCCTTTAAGTCTTTCTTCTTTCTCTCTGTTGCTCTATCGTTTTCGTTTTTCTGATGGGGGTAATTTTCC